>NC_067485.1:88602222-88902222 GCF_947179515.1 Apodemus sylvaticus | reverse complement strand
GTATTGTGTTGTTGATCTGACTCCTAAATTCTTTACAAGGCTGTCTATCTCCAGAGTTGTCTCCCTTTGTGATTTCTTTATTGTTTTTACTATAATTTTTAGATCCTGGATAGTTTTATTCAGTTCCTTCACTTGTTCATTTGTGTTTTCCTATAATTCTTTAAGGGATTTTTTTGTTTCCTCTTTAAGGTCTTCTCCCTGTTGAACCATGTACTTCTGTGCTTCTTCAAGGAATTTTTGTGTTTCCTCTTTAAGGCCTTCTACCTGTTGAACCATGTACTTCTGTGCTTCTTCAAGGAATTTTTGTGTTTCATCTTTAAGGCCTTCTTCCTATTGGTCCATGGTATCCTGTATGTCTTTAAGGGATTTTTGTGATTCTTCTTTAAGGGCTTCTACCTGTTAACCCATATTTTCTTGAATTTCTTTAAGGGAGTTATTTATGTCCCTCTTGAAGTCCTCTGTCAGCATCATGAGATGTGATTTTAAATCCAGCTCTTGTTTTTCTGATGTGATTCCAGGAATTGCTCTTGTGGGAGAATTGGGTTCTGATGTCGCCATGTTGCCTTGGTTTCTGTTGGTAGTGATCTTCTGTTTGCCTTTGGCCATCAAGTTATCTCTGGTGTTATCTGGTCTTGCTGTCTCTGACTGTAGCAAGCCTGTCAAGCCTGTGTATCTGTACTCCTGGGATTCCAGTTCTCTCAAATGCCTGACATATGGTTTGTTCTCCAGGAAGTATCAGGAGACGGGCTCTTCCCTGTGGCAGACCTGGCAAGGTCAAATGCCCTGCATGCTGCTGGTTCTCTAGAAAGTATCCAGAGATGGTGCCTTCCTTTTGGCAGAAGTGGCAGGGGTCTATGGCAGCAGAAGGAACCAGGCAGGCTGCAGCAGAGGAGGGGGTGGAAGGAATGGAAGGGGAGTAGTATTCTGAGGGGGAGGGTGGGGATTTGGTAGTTGCTGGATAGTGAGTCACAGTCAGTGGCTCTGGGCCTCCAGAGGTGTGGGTGCTTCTTACTGAATGCCCTGATTGCTGCTGGCTCTCTAGAAAGTATCAGGAGATAGGGCCTTCCCTGTGGCCCCAGTGGCAGACCCCCCCCCCCATGTGGCAGGGGTCTGCAACAGCAAAAAGAATGGAACTGTCCTCAGTGTTTCTTTATCTACTTTCAATTGTAATTTCACACTAAGTAAACTTGGATTTCAATCAGAATAAGAATAGGTAGTAAAAACTATGAACTAAAAATTTTACTTTCCCATTGGAATTAATAAGCTTGAAAAGTTTAGAATGAAACTGTGAAAAGATTGCATATATACATATCTATATATATGTATGTATATGTATACATATATAATTTCAGAAAAATAAAGTTCAAATCAACAAATAAAAACAGTAATAGTAAGGTTTTATTAATATTTATGTTTTTTTGTGTGTATGAGTGTGTGTCCATGTGCATGTGTGTGCATATGCACCATGGTCCATGTGTAAATATCAGAAGACAACTTGTGGGAATCAAATCTGAATCCACTACATGGGTATATGGTGGTTTGAATAGGTTTAGACCCATAGACTAATACTTTTGAAATGTTTAACACATGTGAAATGACACTATTAAGAGCTGTGGCCTTGTTCAAATAGGTGTATCCTTTCTAGAGGAAGTGCATTACTATGAGGGTGGACTTGGAGTTCTCCTATGCCAAAGCTCTGCCCAGTGTGGAATCAGAGACTCCTCCTGGCTGCTTGCAGAAGGCAGGCTCCTTACTGCCTGTGGATCAAGATGTAGAACTCTCAGCTCTTTCTGCAGCACCATGTCATGCTTCTCACCATGATGATAAGGGACCTATCCACTGAAAATGTAAGCTAGCCCCAATGAAATGTTTTCCTTTATAGAAATTGCTCGGTCATGCTGTTTCTACAGAACAATGAAACCCTAAGACAGGGTATCAGAATTACAACTCAGATCATTATTGTTGATATTAATTTCCCTTATCCACTGAGCCATCTCTAGTCCCTAAAAATTCTTAGGAACAAGATACTTTAAGAGAAAATAAAGATATATATTGTATTGATTACTTTGTTCTTCAATATGACTGAATATCTCACGGAATCAACTCAATGGTGGAGGGATCAATTTGGCTCATAGCATCATGGAATACCATCTATCATGGCAAGGAAGGCATGGTGGAAACATTTTAACTGAGGCATTTATGAATGCCACTTCTTACATTTTATAGGATCAGGTTGTGGATAGCAGTCAGATAATAAGCCTCCAAAACCTGCTTCTTTTCCTATGTCTTCCAAATAGACACCACACCCCTGAAGTTCTACAAACTTTCAGAACAGTACCACTAGCTGGGGACTAAGTACTGTAAAGTCCCACTGGAGATAATTTATATTCAAACCCTAATATATATACTTGTGGTTTTGGATCCTGATTCTTCCCTATGCTGTCCAGATACCACTGCACACCAGGCGTAAAGAATAAAGCAGAGCTAAAATGGGTGGGTCCCTGGGATCTGTGAGTGCCGGGGGAGAAGGCCTTCTCTGAAGTTTTCAGTGTTTTAGCCCTTCTTTATTATGGGGAATGTGAAACAGCTCTTCTAGATTATAGTCAGTGGAACAGCTCTCTCCGATGATATTTTGTAACATGTTACTTCTCTTTATTCAGAGGTAACAAGGACTATAAAAACCTTAGGGAGTAGGTAGGGGTTTTTAAGCAGAGTGTACATTATTAGCTGGAGCTGAAGTGCTGAGAATGCTTTATTTGCAAGAAGAGGGAAAAATCTATTCCATGTGGTTAGAGGAAAGAGTTTTAGGAAGCTACAAGGATTCTGGTCACTACTCAAATCTAGTCTAAAGTTTTCTGATATTCTCAAGTGTCTGACAGGTATCCTATGTTACTGGAACAATGAGATAAAGCAGTTGATAACGGTGACTCAGGATGAGCTGAAGCTATTAATCATGAAACCTGTCACTTCTTAAGAGAAAGTGAAGTTGTGGAAGGATGAACAGGGTTCATGTGCTGTTAGTGGATGAGGGCCAAATCTGCCTGTCCAGTCCAATCAGCAAATATCCTTTGATGTTCCAGCAAAATGTAAAGAATATGTCAGTGAAATAGGACATCAAGGAAAGAAAGCTCTTACTTTATTTTCCAATATCAGAAGAATCCGCATTTGGAAATAGCAAAAAAATGAAGGATTTCACAATTTCAAGCAGGAAATGATCTGAATTGAACTTTGTCTTCCAACATTAGTGCTGATGCTTTCTTCAGAAAGGCAAATCATACATCTATTGTTAGTGGAAACTGATGTTGACTTTGGATACTTCCTGAACTCCTTGCTAGACCTATATGCTGAAGTTAACGCAGATTCAAATAAGTCAGTTCTCATTATCTAAATCCAATGTTTATTCAAGAGATCAATGGTTTTCACCAGTCACATTATAATTCCATTTGCAGAGTAAAATATGTTGTAAAATTCACAGTTCAAGAATCATGGCCTAACTATTTCAGCTCTTCACTCTGTGACTTATCTACAGCCAAGCTGATATGGCTGTATACATTTTAATAGACTTTGGAGTGCTTGTCTTTATAGTCTCAACACTAATTGCAATACCAATTTTGCATAAATCCAAAATAAGCCCAACTTTTTTCAACATGGTTAGTATTTTAATGAATACTACATAAAATAAATCACTTATTTACATAGGGATAATTCTATTAAAGTGCTTGAGTTATCTGTCAAAAAATACTTCAAGTTGAAAAAATGGCATTAGAAGGACCAGATAAGAAAAGCTCAGTTCTCTCTGAACATATTATTTGATCATCAAAGCATTCTTTTTTTCAGCTTTCACACAAAATCCCAGCCATCCAAATGTATATTCCTGCACATGGGCATGAAATTTAATCATGTTACCTTGTAATTGGACAAGCATGTGCATCCTATGGCATTAATATACTTTCAGACACTATGAGCTTAAAAGTCATGCCTTAAAGCAACTACTCATGTAAGTGCTTGTGATCTGATTTCTTTTTTCTGCATGTGGAAATTTGACCTGCTCTACTGCTCTTGGTAATTCTTGCAGTACTATCTGGCATTTTTAGTTTGTTTTATGCAGATGTTACTGAAGGGGTAAAACATTAAGGGAAAGAAGTTTCATCATGATAAAATCCTGGTGTGGGTAAATTACCTATGAAATAAAGTTATCTGTACCATTTAGAATAGATAGTCTCTTTAGTTATAGAAAATATATAGTTGCTATGAATAGGTTCTCAACTAGATTTTCCATGGATACACTGAAAAAACAAAAAACTCACAAAAAGTGACTTAGCTTGCAGGTGGTCATAGGAAGAAAATGTCCCTAATGAAATATTGAGTCAGCCAGGTGTTCCCAAGGCTGCTGAATTTAATCTCATTTGGGAGTCTAGAAAACACATGCTGTGGTTTGACTGTATCTCATCAGAAATCTGGACATTGAATTTAAAGGCTAACGAGATAATATTGAAAATTATCATGTTTCCAGGATGTCAAGGTCAAGAGTGTAACAGCCTAGTAAGTGTTATCAACATTCTCACAGAAGAGAGGCTCTGTGCAGGACTGAGTTTTCTTCCTCTGCCACCTTCTGTCAAGTAAAGACACCTAGACAGTGCCAGAGGCATCCCTTCTTACAGTTCTGTAGATGACTACAGCTTGGAGTGCACAGGCAATGTGACCGTGAAATGATATATGGAAGTAAGCATTCAAAGAAGTTGTTTTGCTTCAGAACTGCAGCATACAGCAGCCAGAAGCAGAGTGTGTATAGTAACTGAACTAGAAAGGCACCACATGAGAGAGAAGAATTGGTGTGCATTTGTCCCTCCCCAGATGTGGTTCTTTAATCTTGGACTATAATGAGAAGCACAAATGTCTTTAATATTACCATGACTCCAGTATTTTGTTATAGCAGGACCTTCAGAATAAGACCTTGGGATAGTCATTAATAAATGATGAGGAAATGAAAGCTTCCTTTATTTAAAAGACATTTCCATAATTAAACTTCTGATACTTAAGGCTGGAGAGATGGCTCAGAGATTAAGAGCACTGGCTGCTCTTCCAAAGGTCCTGAGTTCAAATCCCAGCCTCCACATAGTGGTTCACAACCATCTGTAATAGCATCCTATGCTCTCTTCTGGTGTGTTTGAAGAGAGCAATAGTGTACTCATATATGTCAATAAATAAGACTTAAAAAAAAAAAAAACTTCTGATACTTAGAGCTTTTGTAAAAAGGATTATCACACCTCTCCAGCTCCCAGGCATTCATGTCCCACAATAACTTCATATTCTCCTTAGTGTCTTCTTGGTACAGACATAGTTCCCATTGCACTTTAGTAGCTGCATGCTGGAGTTCTAGAGTTCTAACCTGTCTTTAGGATCTCAATTCAGTATATCCTTTTCTTCTCAAAAATTACTCATCCCAAATCACAGTACTCTTTGGTGCTTTATGAAGGGAACATATTTGGGAACCTGGGAAAGATCAATTTCTACGATGTTCTGGGACATGCTTGTTCACACATGCCATTATCTCCCAGAATCCTCTTATCCTCCTTCAGGGCCCAGTCTGGGCTCTCAAGGATGGCCTATCTCCTGTTGCTGGCAGTATGGAAAGAACATCTCCAAAGTTCCTCATTGTATGGCCAAATCCTGGGGCATATCAGTGTGCCCCATTTCAACAAATCCCTGACAGCTCTTGTAGTCACAATCTGTATCCAGTTGGGCATCTCTGACCCTAATGTTCTATGTCAACTGGATCTTGCAGTTATTTGGGTGAATGCAGTTTTTACTGGGAAAAAGGATGATGCTTTCCTATTTGGATCAGGTAGAAAAAGGACCACTATAACTCTAAATGGAGATGGTGCTGCCTACTGAAGAGCATGTGTCTAAGATGAAACTTCATCATCCATGAGTGTGGCTATTTGCCTATACACAAAGGATAAATATATCTAATTCTTTCACATCCCGAAAATATGCTCTACAACACACCAACAATTTCCAAAGTTCAAATGTTAAAGATCACACAATTCAAAACCATTATTTCTGATTAAAACCCCTCTGTTTTCAGAAGCAGAGTCTTAACATACTGTTTTGGTGGGTAAATGAGAACAGCGGTAGTCGACCATATTGTTTCTGGCATCTCTGAGGCCTTTATGATATTCAAATGCTTGTTTTCACATATTTAAAATCTTTTATCTGATATAGTACTGCTATTGTAGATGCATTTGAATCTATCTAATGATGCATATATACAAGTTGTCATCTACCATCAGGAGAAGGGAGCTCAACTTTACAGAGAAACTTTAGCATTTATGAGCATTTATCTAACACTTTCCATAAAAGCTCTATATACTGGAGAACATTTTGAAACAAGAGCACTCACCTACAATTATTTAATCTTTACATAAAATACAAACAAAAAGTATCAAGTGATCTTTGCATTCTGTTCAAGGAGATTGATCCAATTGTCTGTATAACCCTAGGATCAAGAAAGATACACAATGGCTGAGTAATAGTCCATTGTACAAATGTACCACATTTGTTTCCAATCCAGTATTGAAGAACATCTAGACTGTTGCCAATTTCTGGTTATTATGAATAAGCAGCAATGGGCATGGGTGAGTAAGACTCTCTGTAGTAGGCTAACGCAGCCTTTAGATACATTCTCAAGAGTGCTAAAGCTGGATCTTGAGGTAGGTTAATTCCCATATTTCTGAGGAACCACCACATTGATTTCCATATTGGCTGTACAATTTTGCACTCTTACCAACAATGGAGGAGTGTTCCCTTTGTTTCATATCCTCTACAGAATGAGCTGTCCTTTGTATTATAGATTTTTGCCATCCTGATTGGTGTAAAATAAAAATCTAAAAGTAGTTTGAATTTACATTTCCCTGATGGATAAAGATGTTGAACATTTCTTTAAGTGCTTTCACAGATATTTAAGATTCCTATTTTGAGAATTATCTGTTTAGACCTGTACTCAATTTTAAAAACTGGGTTATTTGGTATGTGTGGCATCCAGTGTTTTGAGTTCATTACATATTTTGGCTATCAGTCCTCTATTGGAAATGTAGTTTGTAACCTTCTTTCCCCATTCTGTAGCCTTCCACTTTGTCCAAATGATGGAGTCATTTGCCATAAAGAAGCTTTCCAGTATCAATGCTGGTGTAATAGTGGTGTAAATCATGCTAGAGTAACCCATCAACATCTGATCTGACTTAAGGCACATTCCAGAAACTGCAACCCATACCCAACATTACTTTAGTGGCCAAGAAACTAAAGCTAGATAGGTCAGGAACCTAGAAGAAAATGAAAAACTACTGTTCTTCTCGAGAGACATAGCTATAAACATATTCCTGATGATATTATCCTGTACTCATAAATCTGTGCCTTACTCAGCTGTCTCACAGAAGCTTCCTATCTTTATCAAGCCCTAGATCCTAGATTCTGATGATATCAAAATATGAATGAATCATCTATAATCTCACTGGTTTGTTTGACACCTAGTATTTCAAATACAATTAAATTGTGATTTTATCTTTCAATATATTATGAAAATAACCTAAATTAAATAAAATAAACATGAAAATAGTATTAGCAAAGTTGTTCAAACATTATTTAATTTTTCAAAAGTAAATATATTCCTGTACATGTCTATTTCTGCACTGGCAAATTAATATAAATTAAAACTAGTCATTGCTTAATACAATCTCCTTTGAATTGGCATAGATTAATTTTATATCTATTTGTCTGTAGATATTAATGAAATTAATGCATATGTATATGTTTTTATATATCTTTTAATAGAGGTTAATTGAACAAGCTTCCTTGAACCTTACATTTTGTCATCTGCTAGAATAATTTGTGTGCTCTTCAATGTCAGTATGTGCATATTTACATTATTCACCAAGAAGATAGCTATTTTCCTAAGTTTCTTTCTGGGAAATAACACAGACCACCATAGCCTCCACATTTCTGTGGCTCAAAAGAACAAAAGCATTTCTTTTTATAGTTACAGATAATCCAGTTAGCTATGATCACCTGTTCCTGACTGGATTTAGAAGCCTGGATGTTCCATTTGTGTCTTTGCCATTATGACAAAGGGTTACACTTTGGACCTTCTCCAAGTAGCCAAGAGACTGGGCCACAGGAGAGATGAGATGAGGCGGGCTGTAAGTCAAGGATGATGTCAATCACCAGCTCTGTCTCTCCTCACTTACAATATCTAGTTGCACACCAAATCTGTTTACTGAGAAAATAGTAACATGGAGATAGACAAGTGACCAAAACACAGGGCAGGCACAGCTTGGTTTTCCCCAGCTAGCTTCTGTCATGAAGACTATGAATCTGCTTATATTCATCCACTAAGTTCTTTCATGTATACCTTTCAATTTTTTTATATGATCCATACTGCTGCAATGAACATATAGACCCAAGTGCCCCTGAAAACATACTTTCTGTTTAGTTCACCATTGATTGTTCTCAAACTGGTGGAACTGATTTAAATATTGAGAGACGTGATAGTCAATCTGTAATCACAGTTTGTGGGGATAAAGACAGGCAATGCAGAAAGCAACTTAGACTTGCTAACATCCTAACTAGACTAGCCAAGTGTGGGGTCCTGTCCTAGAGAGAACAATCTCCCTCATTAAATAAGGTGGAGATGTGGAGGAAGATATCTGAGGTCAACCTCTGGCCTCCATTCTCTCTCACATACTCACATACACTTACACACACACACACACACACACACACACACACACACACACACACACGCACACACACACACACACACACAAATACACACAGAAGCATCCATGAACACGTACACACACAATCACTCTTATAGTTGCCTCTATGCAAAAAGCAAATTGCTTTTGTTCTAGAGTTCTATTTGTTTTTCATTATTTGTTTTCAAATGTTCCTTTTAGGTTTTTATAAACTAGAACATTACTATGATAGCTACCAAAGAGTAAATATTAGAAAATTTGGAAAATTTATAAGGTACAAGAAGGAAATCTTTTCCCATTGTTACTTTTGTAGTTTCTTTCCATATGTAAATACTTAAAGATAGCATTTCTGACCCATTTCAAACTGCCTATATAGTGTGATGGAGAACATGTTTAACAGTTTCATCTTAATTAGACTTTTTCATTAAATAATCAGACTGTGTTAATTTATAACTGAGCATTCTCTGCTCAGGATTTTACACATGCTTGGCAAATCAGTTTCAGACTTCTATAGTATTTAAAAGGTAAAGCGACCATTACGGATAGGCATTAAAACCTTAATAAAGAACTGTTTTGCATGCCTTTTTTAAAGAGTAGCAGCTGTGGATTAACAATGATATGAAGGAGACCACATGACAGAATGTACTGGTTACACACAAATCAACTCTCCCATCAGTCAGAACACAGTTGTTCCAATCCAGCCCTGTACTCTCTCCTCTCATCAGGTGTGCTAGCAATTTCACTTCTCACTATGTGAATCTGATGGGTTCTTGCTCTATAAGTTAGCAAACTTACAATTTATAACTGAAAAATAGCATGGATAAAGCAAGTTGTGCAGAAATAGGATGTATAAGAATGACTTTGATTATGGCATAGGTTTTAAAGAGCAGCAATAGACAGTGAGAGCAGTAAACATTAATCTGATTAAGAGTCAATATGGTTCTATCAGGATGAAGAAGAAAGGCATAAAAGGAGTAACAATGCATTATGCACCACATGTGGCACTCCTGTAAAGCAAGTCAAGGAGGTAACCAGCACAAAATGTGAGAAACTGGTTCTCCAGAGACGCAGTGAGGAGGAAGATAGACAGTAAGACGTCTATGGAACGGTATACATATGGTGGAGATACAGGAAGATACCACACTGGGATACCTAAATTACTATCTGTTTAAGGCTTTTTTATACTTTTGTTTTACTTATTTACAGTTCACTAATGGGTGAATATCCTCCTTATCAAACACAATGGTTATTTGGGTTGACAGAAAACTTTCTGAGTTAAAAGACTCGTTGGAGTATAAGAATGTTATAAGAAATGCAAAATATAAAATAAAACTATTCCTGAAAGAAACATAAGATATTGAGCCTACAGATGCACAGAGTATATATTATGTGTATGCTTTCATGAGAAACACATGGACTGATTCTTATGATAGCCTGGCCATGAGGCAGTGGGAACAGAGCTGAGGAGACACTGCTGATGACAACCTTGAAATTTCTACCCAATTCTGAACTATAGGAAAACGTTGATTTTAGGTATTGTCTTAATCCAAATTACATGACTGAGTGAAAATATTTTTATGAAAACTATCACCATATAAAATGAATATATAACCTATAAAGTAGAAAGTCAAGGCAGGGAGATGTTCTTGTAACAGGCTTTCTGATTGGCATGACTACTTCTCTTTGTACTGCCCTTGTACACACAGGCAATGCAGATGCCGTGTTCTCCCATTTACCGCATCTCTGCTGAACATCAAATGATTATGAAAACTCAGGGGGGTAAAGATCCTACTCAGTGATGGAGCTATTGTCTAAAATGCAGGTAGTATTTTCCACTCCCAGGGTCTTATTATGGGGTATTTACAATTTATTCTTTACTCTAGACAAAACTGGGAAATGTCAGCACTGGAAATGTTGGTCATTCTAGTTGGTATGTAGTTATTTAGTTATACACACACACATACACACACACACATACACACACACACACACACACACCAAAATAGCTGTGGACTCACTCATTCACACAATAGAAAATGGCATGATACACAGATAAACAGAAACACAAATGTGTTTATAGTTGTTGCCAAAATTTGGAAGAAAACAAATTTTTAATATGTCTTTGCCAGGCTGAAAGTGTTATAGGAAGGATCAACAGCGGCTGAGATACGGCTCCTTGATATGGTGTTTCCTGGCTCTCTCTTACAAGTGGCTCATTTCATTCAAACCATCATGTTCATGAAGGAATCCTAACTGCTACCTCAGTCCCATCTTGCTATCCCATTTTTATTTAATTCATACTCACTAAATGTTTTATGATATATTTACTCATCTTTGAATTCCAAAATTGATTTATGTTCATTTGGACAAACGAAGAAATGGAAGATGGGATCAAGAGAAGGTAATTCATTAGGTGTCTCCAAGGATGACCCACTGAAGAAAAGCCTGCATTTAAAAGGCAGTCAGATAACGAAGGTGTGATGAGGCAGACAATCAGTGTAATTTCTACTTTTCTTGAATATCTGAGACACCCAATAGACTGATTTTTTTTTTTTTTTTTGCATACAAACAAGATTGAGGAAAGTCCATGATGCCTGTATTCAAATTCTGCCCTGCAGGAGGCAGGCATGTGACCTAAGCAAAGATGGCTGCCTAGAATGACATCCCCAAAGGCAGATGTGCATCCTCCAGGAGACACACGGAGGACAGTAAGGAAATATGACCTAGTTGTTGGTTCAATGCTGAAATTTAAAAGTTTAGCCTTGTGGAATGTGCTAGAAATTGACATTTTGGATGATATAAGGGGTGGAGTTAAAGAATACTGGTTGCATTTTTATAGAATTCTGAAGACCATCCTAGAATGGACTACATAAAACCTTTCTGCAGAAGAGTCCTTGTTCTTCCTTTGAAGAAATGTAGATACACTAGCAGAAGAGAGTTTACTATATCTTCATGCACAAGTTGGCTACTACTTGTGATGTGAAGTTTGCCGGGATTGAAGTTTGTGAGAGATGAGGGAACACATGGTGTGAGGAAAGGTCCTTGATTTTTTTTTTGTTGTGTTTTTTTTTCAATTTTTTAATTATATATTTGCTTTATTTACATTTCAAATGTTATCCCCTTTCCTCATCACCCCTCCACAAACCTTCTATTTCATCCCCCTGTCCCTGTTTACCAACCCCCATTTCCAACTTTCCTGATCTGGCATCCCCTACAATGGGACATCAAGCCTTCCTTGATATCTCTGGCCTCTCCTCTCATTGATATCTGAAAAGACCATTCTCTGCTACATATGAAATTGGAGACATGTGTACTCCTTAGTTGGTGGTTTAGTCCTTGGGAGCTCTGGGGGAGGATCTGGTTGGTACATATTTTTGTTCCTCCTATGGGGCTGCAGACTTCTTCAACTCCTTGGGTTCTTTCTCTAGATTCTCCATTGGGGACCCCATGCTCAGTCTATTGGTTGGCTGCGAGCCATGGGTATTTTGATCCTCCTTCTAAGAAGAACCAAATTATCTTACTTCTTCTTGAGCTTCAAGTGGTCTGTGAATTGTATCTTGGGTATTCTGAGCTTTTGGGATAATATCCACTTGCTTTTCTAAATTGGTTGTTTTATTTATTTATATTTCAAATGTTGTCCCCCTTCCTATTTTCTCATCCCACCCAGCTTCTATGGGGGTGCTCCTGCACCAACTCCCTCCTCACTGCCCTAGCATCCCCCTATGCTGGGGAATCAAGCCTCCACAGGAACAAGGGGCTCCCCTTCCACTGATGCCTGATAAGGCAATCCTTTGTTACAGTTGCAGTCATGGGTCCCTCCATGTGTACTCTTTGGTTCATGGTTTAGACCCTGGGAGTTCTGGGGGCAAGGTCTGGTTTCTGTCTAAAGGAAATGCAGGGAGAAAAAGTGGAGCAGAGCCTGAAGGAAAGGCCATTCAGAGACTGTCCTACCTGGGGATCCATCCCATCTGCAGACACCAAACCCAGACACTACTGCTGATGCCAAGAATCACTTGCTTACAGGAGCCTGGTTTAGCTGTCCCCTGAGAGGCTCTGCCAGAGCCTGATCCACACACATGCGGATGCTCATTGGATTGAGCTCAGGGACCCCAGTGCAGGGGTTAGGTAAAGGACTGAAAGGGCTGAAGGACCATAGGAAGGTCTTTGCTTTGATTTTGCATCACGGTTATGCTTTCTTTATTTTGCTTCACAGTGTAGGCAGAGAGCTAATGATATCTGCTGCCCTCTGCGTGATCCCCTCCCTCCCATCTGCTGTCCTACCACTGACAGGACACATACAGCAATGGCAGTCACAAGTTATTGTATTTGTTATTTAATCTACTCCAGTTCACTTTATAATGTATATCTACTATAAATCAGGCTTAAGTATTTTCCTATAGATTGCTAGATTTTATGTTTGAAACCGAATACAGTTGTTCAAAAACAAAACAAACAAAAAAAAGGAATGAAGTCAAGGGCGGGAGAGATGGCTCAGAAAGTGGGAACAAATATTGCCCCTTCAAAGGACTTGATTCCCAATACCCAGGTGGGCCAGCTAACCACAGCCTGTGGTCCACCTGATGTCCTCTTCTGGCTTCTACCTGGACTGCACAAATGTATACGCAGTGAAGGAGTAAGCAGGATGATGAAGTAGTCAGTGAACACGGACATGGTATAGAATAGAGTTTATTCAGAATAGGGGATGGGAGTTAGTGGGAGAGAGAGAGAGAGAGAGAGAGAGAGAGAGAGAGAGAGAGAGAGAGAGAGAGAGGAGGGAGAGAGTGGAGGCCGGCCATGACCACGTGGGGGGGGGGGGGGAGAAGAGCCCCAGGGGCAGAGAGGTGAGAGTATGTGGGACAGCGGTGAGCAAAGAGGGAGAGGAGGAGCAAGTAGCCCCTCTTATAGTGGGCCAGATCTCTGGGGCGGGGCATACCTGGCTATTGCCAGGTAGGTGTGGGGTGGAGCTTACACAAAACCCCAACACACAGATAGAGCGACAACCAAAAATTAAAAATAAAACAAGAACACTTTCAGCAAAGAATGGTAAATAGATCCGGAGTGATCAGCCTTGACATGATAATCAGAAGCAACACTTTCATTTTCCAAATGCTCTTCCAACCTAGCCTACTGAATTAGAGCTTAATCCTGAAGCTAATCCCTCCCAGCCCCTACCTCTTCTAAGGACTGAGCAAGAACCATCTATAGAGCCTGAGCCACAGCAGACACAGAGCTGATTGCTGTGGGTGGAAAAGTATCTTTATTGTGAGAAAAGTGAGGCTCAGGATCTACACTGCCAGCTGATGATAATCATGGGTGAAGGGATTTAAAAATCAAGCCAGTGCCACTCCAGAAGCACAGGGTCCTAGGAATGTGTCACCTTGAATGTCAAATGGAACTATAGAATTTACTCCAAATAAATCATTTGTGGCCCATCCTCTTCACCTCAACTCTAACTTCCTAATCCCCTAATAGTTTCTGGGACTTTCTTCTAGATCTATGAAGGAGAAGTTACAAAAAGATAGGTTTAGGGATGAGACAGAAGCAGGTTATTTTTCTTCTCTCGTCGTATAGATCAATGGCATACAGGACATTTTTGTTTTGTAATCTGGCATAGTAGCAGTGTGAGAATCCAGTAAGGCCAAAGGGAACATTCATAACTCAAGGGATTCCACAAAGACTATGATGACCAGTCTGAAGAGTCTGTCTCAACGCTCTGTCTATAAATTAGACATTACAGAGACTTTCTGAACAAAAGTTGCTATGAACCAATTTGTTTCGACTGAAAGCCATTGGCATGCTAACTAGAGACAATTCCTTATCCAAAAAAAACTTTAAATCAGTTTTTGGAAAAAATAAATACATTTACTCCTCTACATTTTTACTAGAATAGTTTCTCTTTGTGGAAAAAATAAGCATTTAAAGTATTGGAGGATATGAGATATTTAAATTTTAGAAATCCTTCTATATTTCTATAAAGATTTGACAGACAGATATTTATAATTCCTAGTTTGTTGAAAGCTGTGCACACAAAGTAATAATTCACAATGCAGTGACTTTAGAATCTAAGAAATGAGAGGGAGAATGTGCACTTTAAATATAACTAATTTTCATCTTCTTATAGTCAACTTGACCTTTCCTGAAACAACATAAACCCTTTGGAGAGAAAAATACTGTAATCTTTCTAAAGTCATGTGGACGTTCAGTTATGATGATTCAACCTGGTTTTTTCCCCCTCTGTTGTTTTGCTCCCACTGTGTGATGTGCTTTTGTTTTACTTCATGAAGAGATGTGTCAGAGACTGTCAACACTGGTTAGGGAGGCCTGCCAAAATCTAAGATGACATTTTAAGAACAGTTCACAGACAGCCTGGAATTATAAGGTGTATCAGCAGCAGCTGGAGTCTTGCTGTCCTTCCCTGGCTTCCTGCCTGTGATCTTGTGCGTGCCATGGGTAACTAGTCAAACGCCACTCCTGACACAGGAGCTCTTCCAGACTCCCTTGTAATCCTTTCAATCAGATTCCTATCACTTTAGTTGGTAATCAAAGTCTCCTTATTTCTGCCCCATTTCCATATTGGTTTCTGTCTTAGGGTTTTACTGCTGTGAACAGATACCATGACCAAGGAAATCCTCATATGGACAACATTTAATTGGGGCTGGCTACTAGATTCAGAGGTTCCGACCATTATCATTAAGGCAGGAGCATGGCAGCATCCAGGCAGGCATGGAGCAGGAGGAGCTGAGAGTCCTACATCTTCATTTGAAAGCTGCTAGCAGAATACTGACTTCAGGCAGCTAGGGTAAGGGTCTTAAAGCCTATGTCCACAGTGACACACCTACTCCAACAAGGCTATAACTACTCCAACAAGGTCACACCTACTCCAACAAGGCTGATAGTGCTACTCTCTGGGCTGAGCATATACAAACTACCAGTTTCCTTTCCTTCTACCTTTCTACATTTCCTCCCCCTTCTCTTTCTCTTCATTTCTTCCTCAGTCTTCCTTGTTTCTAATGCTGTGTCCTTCCTTACACAGTACAGGTTGGCTTTGAACTTCCCATTTTCTCTTTACTAGAGATTGCTGGGATTATAAATTTCATTTATTCTAAATAATAATGTCTTCGATAAAAAAATGCTTTAATTTCAAAGCACACTTTTTTCTATTCATCTGGACAATTAATTGTTATAATGTGTTGTAAACATAAAATAGCTTTGGTCATCAAGCCAGGCATCAAACTATGATGAACAAAGGACTGCTGTCTGCTATGCTCCTGACTGATATAAGAACAACACCAACAAAAAGGTATCTCTTTACCCATTGCTGGGAAGTGGCTGTTGACTCCTTAATTATATTCATTACACTTTCAGTGTGTTGTGTCAGGAGCCATAATGGGACAAGCTAATATACTAGCAGGTGATTATCCTAAAATGCCTGCTTTGGATTATTATATAATCTGTGACAGGTGAGCCCACCATTCAGCAAGGCTGTGGGGGATTAATTTTAGGAAAGATTCCTGCTATTAATATGCTTTTCCTGTTATTATTATACATATATAATAACCAATAAGTTATAGCACACCCCTTTGAAGCAGATCTCTGCAAATGTATGAAAATGTACTGTCTTAAAATGATGTTATGTAGACAAATGACTTCAGTTTTAATGATGATCCTACAAGAATTCCTAAAATTATAATTATAAGTATTAAGCTCTTTTATAATGGGACTCCTACTAAGTCCTTTTCTGATAGTTAAATCTGCAATGAGAACTCTGCCAGTCTTCCAAGTGTCACAAGTTAATTGCTCTTAGATGGCAACCAGACTTTCTCCTACTCAGAGCACATTCTAAGAGGTTGTAAAACAATTAACCAAAGATTGTAAAAAGGGAACTAGGATTTATTATAGGTGCTAGGACAGACGATAAAATATTGACTGAGTTTATCTATACAAAACTTCACTTATAACTTACTTATGGTTTTAAACTTTCTAACAACCTGTGGAGAAGACAAGTGATAGATGTTACTATCTAGATAATTACTCCTAATGAATATGCATGTAAACATTCTCTGTTGCAAACCTATATTCCAATTTATGATTTGATTTTTGTGTGAACTTGTGATGAACTTTGTAACATGTGATCATGCATCCTAAAAGATGTATACGTACTGAAGACAACAGAGAAAGGGCACTATTACTTTCTCTCTTCTCTCCTTTTTACTCTACCTCTCTCTCTTTTCTCTGGCACACACTCTATGCCTCCTCTCTCTCTCCTGCTCTCTTGCACTTTTTACCTTTCCCCACTTAGAAGAATTTTTCCCTTTCTCCACTTAGGATCTTTCTGCTTTTCCTTCTTAGATAGCTTTCATAGGAAACTCTTGACAACTTAGTAATAAGCTCGTTAATATCCTGTTTTTCTCCCTGCTACTTCTGAGTAGAAGGCTGAAGGATAGAGCCCAACAATTCCTGCTGAGGTAGAACAAAGACCACATTGCTTAATCTTCTGCTGTTAGGCTACAGGTGTTAATCACCATAGCCAGCAGTCTTTCACCCTCAGAAAGAGCAAGAAAGTTTCTAGGACATTTTAGAAGTTATCATCAGCATTTCAGAACAGTTAGAAAGCCCTGAGATCCTCAGACTTCAAAGCCTCACCAGAGTCCTACTTTCTGACTCCTCCATTACCTTCACCTGGCCGGGAGGTTCCAGGCTTTTAGCAGTGTTATATATATATTATATATGCTATAGTCAGGGATTTTTCTTTTGTTACCAGGAAATTTGTTGTCTTTATTAACAAATGAAACAGGAAATATATCAGGGTAATAACTTTACTGAATAATAGCCTACAGAAGAGGTTTATTGTCTCAAACCACATGTTTACCAGGCCATCAAAGGTAGCATTGTCTTTTTTTTTTATAATCTTGTATCTAAATAAATTCAAAATTCTAATATAATGAAGTTCAGCAAGTTTGATGGGCTTACTTCTTGGTAATATGATATCTTGAGAAGACAAGAAAATGGTATTAAAAATAGTATGTAAATATGTGTATAGGTAGATACATGCAATCATGTATATATACACATAAAAGCAATTATTTGTTTATGAAATATAGTAAACCAAGTGCTATATGTCCTAATTTCAACACTTAATGCAAAAATAATGTAATCTCAACAGTGAGAACAATAAAGAAGTTTAATAAGGTTTTCTTTTGAGCTAAATTTAAAAAGTAAATTCTCACATTTTTATTTTTTCTGTGTATGTGTGTGTGTGTGTGTGTGCATATGTGTGAATGGTGCTTGTGTACCAGAGGATATATGTTGCTACATGTGCAGAAAAAAGAGGTCAACCATAGGTGTTAGCCCTTGCCTCTCCCATGTTTGTAAAGGAGGCTCTTTTTACTCAGCTTGTGTGCCAAGCCAGTAGACCTTCAGTTTCCAGGAGATTCTCCAGGCTCTGCCTCTCATCTCACCCACCATAGGAATACTGGAGTCATAGTATTCCTATGACTCTGGGTGCACATGACTTCTGAGGATCCAAATTCTGGTCCGGATACTTGTGTGGCAACTCACATTGAGCCATCGCCCAGGTCAAGTAAGCCATTCTGTGAGATGACTTGGGTTCTTGTGTGTGTGTGAGAAGAGTCAGTTCACCATTTTGAGTTTTCATGCTTCTTTCTGAGTGCTTAGGACCACTGTTTTCATTAGTTATTTTGTTTGAGGCTTACATGTGGTTAGAGTTTGAGATGTGGACTTTCTAGCCATATGCTACTGTTTTCCTGATTTGAGACTTGAAGAGATTCCAAAATAAGATGTGTCTATAAGGAATTTTTGACTTAGTGAGTCTCTATGGTTTGTGTTTAATTGAGAATCAAGTAAACAAAGGGTCAGTAAATTCACATAGGTGATATTTTGTGCAGAAATGATGATTTACATGTAAAAATACTTCTTACTAACTTGTATCATTAAATTTTTTCATTATGATACTTTTTTGCATGTACTAATATTCTTTAACTATTAGATACTATATTTAAATATATGTAAAATATTTAACTATTTTGAAGACAGGGAAAGAAAATCTGAGTCTTCTCAAAAGAATCAAATAGGTTAGATAATAATCTTCCTAAAGTTTTCCATTTTCCTATGATGCTAACATCAAACAGACTTATGTTCAAATTAAAAACATAGAAAACAATGTGTTAAATCTAAAAAGATTTCATATGATTATAACAATGCATATCAAAATATGGGATTATATAGATCATGCATCTATCTCTTATAAGCAAACTACATTTTAAATATTTATTTAACAAACATCATAAATGTAGTATATTTAATTTTAGATGCATTTTAGATATGTGGGTAAACTTAGGAGCTTCTTTGATAATTAACTTTTTATTATATTTTGATAAAATTAGCATAAAATTCAAATTTTAAATTCAGTTAGCTCAATGATTTGTTCCTAGTACTTTCCTCTCTTTTTCTTTATATTTTTGGAGCTGAGGACTAAATCCAAGACAATGTCTTATTTGGGCTAGCCTGGCCTTGAAATTGCTGTCATCTGATTCTCTTTATCTGTACATCATAAGTGGTGGGATTACAGGTGTATACTATCACATCTGGTTCCACTTTATATATTATTCATTTTATATATATCCATTATATATATGGGATTTATATATATCCATTATATATATATATATATAATGACTAATGGCGTTTTGCTTTACATTTGAAAATGTGACATTTATTGGAACAGTATTAAATTAGTTTTTAAAGGTCTAAATAGAATCTTTTATATGACAACAGCAGTAAGTACATGGACATGGTGATTTAAACAATAGAAATATATGTACATTCCCTGGAGGTTAGAAATTCAAAATCACTTTCCAGAGTGGTTGTACCAATTTGCAACCCCACCAGCAGTGGAGGAGTGTTCCTCTTTCTCCGCACCCTCTCCAACACCTGCTGTCTCCTGAATTTTTAATCTTAGCCATTCTGACTGGTGTAAGATGAAATCTTAGGGTTGTTTTGATTTGCATTTCCCTAATGACTAATGAAGTTGAGCATTTTTTAAGATGCTTCTCCGCCATCCGAAGTTCTTCAGGTGAGAATTCTTTGTTTAACTCTGTACCCCATTTTTTAATAGGGTTGTTCGGTTTTCTGGAGTCTAACTTCTTAACTGGGCACCTCACTTCCAGAAGATCCTGCTATACCACTCCTGGGCATATACCCAGAGGATTCCCCACCATGTAATAAGGATACATGCTCTACTATGTTCATAGCAGCCCTATTTATAATTGCCAGATGCTGGAAAGAACCCAGGTATCCCTCAACAGAAGAGTGGATACAAAAAATGTGGTATATCTACACAATGGAGTACTATTCAGCCATTAGAAACAATGAATTCATGAAATTCTTAGGCAAATGGATGGAGCTAGAGAACATCATACTAAGTGAGGTAACCCAGACTCAAAAGGTGAATCATGGTATGCACTCACTAATAAGTGGTTATTAACCTAGAAAACTGGAATACCCAAAACATAATCCACACATCAAATGAGATACAAGAAGAAAGCAGGAGTGGTCCCTGGTTCTGGAAAGACTCAGTGAAACAGTATTTGGCAAAACCAGAACGGGGAACTGGGAAGGGGTGGGAGGGAGGACAGGGGAAGAGAAGGGGGCTTACGGGACTTTCGGGGAGTGGGGGGGGGGCTAGAAAAGGGGAAATCATTTGAAATGTAAATAAATTATATCGAATAAAAAAAAAAAGAAATTCAAAATCACAGCATCTGCAGCTTGTAGTATCAGGAACCCTTGGCAACCTTCTTTGTGTGCTCCAAGTCATGTGTGCGTGTGTGTGTGTGTGTGTGTGTGTGTGTGTGTGTGTGTTGCCGCAGTTGCTCCAGTAGACTCTGTAAGACAAAGTTTTACAGACTGAGGTGAGAAATGTCTCCTGGAGCTCTCCGGAACACCTCTATTCAGAAGCCGAAAATCTCACTTGGCAATTTGCTTTGCTACTAAACTCTCCCCTTCTTAGTAGCCAGGACTAAGAAAAACCAAGCAAATTAAGATGTAAAAGAATCCATCTTGAAATAAGTCACTAGCCAGAAAATTCTGCAACACTTTGCTCCAGTCGTTTACATAATTACATTTACCTCCCAACAGTATATAAATGAAGTATGGCTCTGACACTATAGTGTGAAAAGCATTGACTAGCACAGTGGTATAAATATATTTCATGTGTCTTGACTGTATATTGGCTTATAAGTCATTGGACATAATTTGAAAAATATAATGTTATTAAGAAGAGGTTAGTTTAACCAGCAACACATGAAAAGTACAAGTTTCTTTTGTTTCTTGACCCTCATAGTCACCCTACAAGACAGGTGGGTTTGGGACTGGTCTTAGACAGAAGGCTCACATTAAAAGATATTTACATTTGAGGAACTTCATACATTGTCCTTGCCTAACAGGTGGGTGTGGGACAAATTAGAAAGAATTTACATTTGAATTGGTGCAAAGCTCAGAGCTGCCTCAATGGAATCCTTGTGAGGAACTGCTTTTGTCTTGTAGACCCCACCTAGGGGGTCTTTGGCCAAAACAACATTCTTAACTTATCCAGGTGTGATTCAGGATGCAGTTCATACTTTTTACTCACAGAGACTTATTTAGACTCAGGGAGTTTGATAAAATGTCCTTTAAAGTCTCTTTAAAAGTTTATATCAAGAAGATTGATGTTGTGTGTGTTTGAGATTCTAAGACATTTCTAGGGAAAATGTTTTACCTGGTTGGTTTTATATTTCCTTGTGCCAAATGGTTATGCTAATTGTTCCTTGTGCCTGCTTTGCTGGATACATCACGCTTAAAGGCTCATGCCTCAAAACAGAAAAACACATTCAGATTCAAACCTCCTCTGTGTGTGGTTGTGTCTGCCTGTCATCTCGCTGAACCTGTGCCTTTTCCTGAAATCCCAAGTCCCTCCTTGGATCTAAATCCTCCCAGCTGGAAATGTCCGCAGCAGTTTGTATGTGATCTTTGGTGTGTATTCAGTTTTTTCCTTTTTTATAAGGATGCCAATATGGACTAGGAGTTATCCCAAGGGCAGGCTTTACTTCAACTTTACTGGCAGAAAGACCCTCTCTGCAAGTACAGCTGCCTTCTGAAGAACTGAGGACTAGGGTTACAGCTTATAAAGGTACCTTCACAACCTATGGGTCACAGCCCCTTTAAGCATCAAATGATCCTTTACCAGGCATTGCCTATGAAAATAATTGAGGTTCATTGAGGGTCATCAGTACATGAGGAACTTTAAGAGCAACTGCTATGAAGGGCTTGAATGTTTCTGGTTTTTGTGCTCAATTAATAGCTAACATATTCATAGGTATTTCCCATTCATCAAATTGGAGAAAGAAAATGCTCAGTGTTAAATAATTTTGGCAAAGTACAGTTACAAACTAAGTCAGAAATTATTGAAAATACATCAATTATTATAGCCATTAAAGTTTATGTATACACTATAGAGTTTGCCCTAGTAGCTTAAGCACCTTTAGTGCCATAAAGCCTTTCCTATTGAAGGTCAGATAATTTGTACTCTAGGACTCGTGATCCATTGTGATCCATACAGTCTCAGATGCAAAGTAACTCAGCATTGTTCTTAGTATGAAAGGAACCACTGACAATATGCAAATCAACAAATGAGTTGTGCAACAATAAAACTTTATTTACAAAAGCTGATCGTTTTAGATTTAATCTATGAGCTGTACTTTGCTAACCCCTAACGTAGAGTATGTTCTCACTTCTGCTTGCAGTCATTTCACTCATAGAACAATATTTCTAAGGCATCCAAATGTGCTTTACTAAGATGCCTTTTTCTATTTGTTGACAGCTCCTAAATTTATCACTGTTGCTTGTTACCTGAAGAAGTGTTTTTCCCATATAACCTTAGTCTTATGGGTGAGACAATCTTCTTTATTCCTAACTTTCCTCCATGTTAAAAGCTATCCATTGGGACTTATTAGTACAGATATTTTTTACTTTCAAACTAATCCATATCTTTTCTAACTTGCCTTTACTGAGCGTTGGTAAGACTCAAGTAACAAAGAGCAGAGCACACTCAGTTTGCTCTAAACACATGCATAATGTTCTGGAATGATTTTACAGTACATTAATACAAAGAGGAGTCCAAAGAGTGTTTGCATCTCACCAGGCTGTGTGAATTGTGCTGGCTTTTCTTACCCTGACACTGCATCTCCAGGCTAGGGATTGCTTATGATTTTGTGCTTGTGCTTAGATATTGTATTTTCAGCAAGATGATTCCTCTGCTTTTCCACATTCTCCCAGCAGAAAATAATTCTAATGGTATGAATTTCTGATGAATAGCAATTAAAATTACTTGCTCTCAAGTCTGATCAGGAGCTGGGGAATATGTTCTGAAGAGAGTCTCACAATTTTGCTCTGAGCATTCTTCCCAGCCCCAGGAAACACTCTGTGCAGACTGTAATCATTGCACACACACACACACACACACACACACACACACACACACACACAACATGTACCCTGTGGCTCATAAGATCAGTTTTGAGAATGGTCAGAGGCACATGGAAACCTTAGCATATGAATTCATCTATGACCTTCTTTTCCTTCTGTGTCTGCTGAAATTCTTTTTAACTAGGTAACACATAAGCCATAAGTGGTAGATTCATACTAGAAAGAATATTCAACAATAGTTGAGCTGTAAAACTTGAACCTGATGTATATGGGGAAATGCATATTTGGATGGAAAAGGGAGTGGAAGTAGATTTGGGAAGTGTTGGGAAAGAAAATATGATGTAACCAAAAAATATTTTATGAAAATATAAAAGATCTATTAAAATATATATATTCAAACAAACAAGCACATAACTCATTTATCTTCCTAAAACCTACTACTTGGTGAGAAAATTTAATGTGTTCAACCCTGACAAAAATGGCTACAATGCAAAACTATCTAAAAACCAACTCCTAACATTCAAATATATTTACATATATTTATGTATAATAAATACATACATGGATTTATAAATACTACATGGATTAAATGTCTTGCTGATTTCAGAAGCATTGAGAACTTAAAAGGCACATTCAGTTCTTCCTCTTTGTCTTCTAGAAAAATGAGTCCTTTAACATCAGCACAGAAATGACACAGTGCCTTATGCTTCCACACACAGACTCTTATATGTGAGTTTTAAAAAAATTCTATTGAAAAAAATTCTGCTTTTGAATATTAATGTAACAATAGTAAGTTGGTTGTGTGTGTTATATTGACTTACTCTCTCCTGAAACTTCAGTATTTTGTGCAATGGAATATTAACCTTTGCCTGGATAAATCTAATTTTTTTTGGTAGCAAAACCTCTTGAAGACTGATCTAATTTATTTTAATTTTTAGCTAGCTAAAAATGGCAATTTTTGTGAGATTAATAGTAATTATATCATCTAAATGAGCCTATTCTAAATTCAAATTAAAACCCAATGCTACAATGAGAACAGTTTATGGGGGGAAATATTCCCAGTTTTGCATGTCAGTACCTCAGTAAACTAATTCATTTCACATTCAAAATACCTAAATGATATGATATTTAATTTTTTTCTCTTTTACAACTTCTGCTTTCATTATGAGGCAAATGTGTAATTATAAGAAGGCTATACTAATTTATGCGGCTATTTTGAGAGGAGGAAAATTAAGCCAGTCTGATTTAGTAATGAAACAATTGAATGAGGGAGTGATTTTTGCATAATTGATTTTATGTTGTTTGCACAATAATGAACAACACTTGAGAAGTGAAAGCATCTGATTTCATGAATGCATAAGACAGATGAAGTCACCTTCTGACTCCTAGGGTTTGGAAGGGAAAAGTCAGCTACAGGCTCATGTCCTTCAAAGCTTGGTCTCCATAGTGTGGGAATATGTAGCCAGCTTGTGTGACCTTGAGGAGGCAGCTTCCTCCTGCAGAGCATTGCCTGTCAGGAGGCAAGCCTTTGGGTTGTTATATGCCATCCCTAGACCTGGCCCACTTCCTGACCACAGACACAGTACAACCCACCTTATCACATTGGTCTGCTACAGCCTCAAGCTGCTCCCTCTGAGGTGCTTTCCCACCATGGTGGACTGCATCCCCTCAAACAAATCCTGTGCCCCTTGTTTCTGCCAGGTAGCCCATCCCACTGACAATAAGAAGTACAGAAAATATACATGCTAGCAGAAGGGTAGTGCAAAGGGATGCTGTGATTGGGTAATGCTATTACCAACTTGATAGAATCTAGATGGGGGTTGAGCCTTTGGATGTCTGAGGTATGGTATTGATTAGGTTACATGATAATTAGACCCAGGTCCTAGAATTCTGGAATGAATCAAGTTGAGCCTTACCTGATTTCTCTGCTTCCTGACTGCAGGTGCAATCTGGCCATCTGACTCATGCTCCCACTGTTGGGCCTTCTCTGCGGTGACACACTGGATCCTGGAGCCGTAAACCTAAATAAATCCGTATGTTTTTTTGTCAGAGAATTTTGCCATAGCAACAAGAAAAGTGGCTAATACAACGGTGAATAAAATCCAATGTTTTTTTTTTTTTTTATCTAGGAATAATATTTTAGAGAAATAGATTTCAATTTGTGTAACACGAGCTTGCCTTGGATAGAGAAACAGTACTAGGATGACTTGTGTTTTTATTTTCAAGTGTTTACTGAAAGATAAATGGATATTGAACACATACTATGGATCTGTATTTTCTGCCCAACTCTGGTAATTGCTATCCAGTTACATGCATTGGAAACTTTGCAAGAGTCAATCTAACAAATCAATATAATGAGGAGAATCTGAAAACTGTAATCCTTCTGCCTCAGCCTACAGAGCAGCTGGAGTTATAGGCATGTGCTGTCACACCTGTTTTATCTGAGGTAAATCATAGGATATTTTGCTTTGTGGATACACTGAGGATTTGTGCAAACAGAGAGAGTACAGTTTGCATGTGCGTGTGAGTGTACATCTGTGTGTGGGTCTATGGCTATGATAGACATGGACTTCCTGTTGCTAGAGTGTTTACATTTATGATTCCAAATATCTGTAGCCTTGGGTCAGATAATTGTAAGACTATAATGATGGAATGTCAAAAAAACAAATTCAGAATCGGATGCCAAATGGTAAGACTTTATACTAAGCAGGTAGGTGGCGCTAAATCAACCTGCACCATAGGATAGAAAGCAGTATTATGAAGAAGACATCATTAGGATGGGTAGTTTACAGCATTTGCCTCTGGAGTGAGCCATCCATCATAAACTTGTACCTGCTTGTGACTGTCCCTGTCTTGTAGGTTCTTGAAGGAAAACTGCCTATGTCCTCAGTTTGGGTCATCCTCAGTCCCAGTGTTGGTAACTTTACCCAAACTTGCGCCTTCTCACTTATGAAACAGGCATTCTAAAATTTCTCTCACAGCAGGTCTACATTAAGGATAGATTACAAGAACAGTGTTTGGCATATTACCAAAACCTTACCAAAAAACATCCCTCTCATGTGTCTCAGACATTTTCATACTGGATAATGTTTTGTGATTTTAGTATTACTTTCTAGTAATAACCTAGATACATGAATGGGCCATGCTCAAGAGCCTGAACACTGGCGACTTCACATCAGAAAATGTTGTTCAGGTTTTATTCTAGGACCCAGAAAAGAGTTATTCATGTTGAATTTCAAGGAGAGATTATAATGCATGCAGATATTCTAAAAATCTGTGTTCTTCATTATTTATGAAAATAGCTCATTTTTGCCTCTATCTCTTTAAAGAAAACTTTATTGAATTAAAACTGTAGTCTTATCAGCAGAGGGATATGTTCTACAAAAACATAAAGCCTTACAAGCAGCTGTAGCTACTAATATTATGAAGCAAAGACTATATATTTACAGTAGCAGTGACTGTGTGCATAACTGTGGATTTTTCGAGGATTTGAAAGTCAGTGTTTCTGTTATTCCATAAATTAATAGCCAATAAAATACTTTGTTTTCTTATATTTTTAATTTATATGCATTAAGTTTTGTTACTGTGCAGCTTGGGATAGTATGAAGAAGAATACAATAGGATTGAAATTGGAGGTAAATTTTAGTTCCTAGTGAATGGAAATTACTTTTTATTCATAGCGTCTAAGGGAAGTATATACATGCATGTATCTGTGTGTACTTGAGTGCTTATATACACATATATTTTACCAGAATTTCAATAAAATTCTTATATATTAGATCATTATAAATTTAGTGATGTTTTTTAAAACTCAAGCAATGAAGTAAAGTGTGTGTGCATATGTATTTCCACATTTAAACATTAAATATAAGCTGTCTATCACAGAGGTTGCACATTGTTAGGGGGTTGCTGGGAATTCAATCTAGGACCTTGTGCATATTAGGTAGCCACTCTGTCCCAGCCATGTGCCTCTTCAATGAACTGTTAGTCCTGGGTTGTTGATGACTTTGGGACTTTTTGGGCTAGGGAAAGAGGTTCTGCCTCTGTTCATAGGTCCCTGTGGCATATGGAAGGCCACATTGCTGTTAGACAATTAACCTGATCTTTAAGCCCAGCTACTTCTTAGGTTTAAATTCCTGCTCCTTTGAATTCTAGTAGTGCTGCTTTCCTTGGTGGGTTCTCAGTGAAGCTCCAGGGTTCAAGCATCTTTCTACCAGTTTATGTCTTTGTATTTCTTTCTCTCCTGGCTTCACTCTACAGGAGTCTTCTGAACAGTGTTCCATTGGCCATTGCGTCAGTTCCATTCATTTAGGAATCAAGCAAGTAGAAACTGGTTAAGCTTAATTTTGTAATCTTAATTACAAAAAATGAGAGGCAATTAAAATCAATATCATAAGGATAACAATTTTAGTTAAGTGTTTGAGCCAAAATGTATATCTTGAATATATTAAATATCCTTTGCTGATGTCAGATATTCATCTTTATGTTTTATTTTTAGTTATATATGTGTGACTATTTGGGTGTGTGGGTGTGTGTACATGCAAATGTGTGCATGTTTGGCTCACATAGGCCAGAGAGTGAGCTGGATGTGGGTATAGGGAACTGAACTCAGGTCCTCTGCTAGTACAAAAAATTCTCTAAATCTTGATGTTCTTTTCTCTAAACAATACATTTATTATCTAATTTGAACATCAGGAAATCGTATAAACTAGCAGAAAAGATCTATATGGTACTGTTTTCATCCTTACAGGCATACTGTTTTATTAATAACAGATTCTACTATAAACAATAGGCTCATGTCAATTCAACCTTTAATATGCCTTGTCAAAATCCAAGCAGAATTGTCTTTAAGACTCAGCAGAAGGTTGTTTGATTCTTTAGAAGACTTGGCCTGCCAGAGATATGATCAGACGAAGCATGAGGACTAGTCATATGATCTGTTTGGTTTCCAAAAGATAAAGAAACAAGCAAAGACCAGAGGGCAACTCTACCATGAATAAGTAACTTGAGACTAGTCTGTTTCCCAGACACTCACTAATCTCTAGATGCCCCTAGCTCTCTGAAATTCTATGACATTGCCTGGCTCTAGGGTCAGTAGTCTATCTTACAGAATGGTTTCCCAAGCTAAATGTTTGCCAGTTCTTTCCTTCCTTCCTTCTTTCCTCCATCCCTTTTCCTTTCCTTTCCTTTCCTCCTCCTCCCTCCCTTCTTCCCTATCTCTCTCTCCCTTCTATTTTCTTCATCCTTCTCTGCATTCTTCCTTCCTTCTCTTCTTTCTTCTTCCTTCCTTTCTCCCTTCCTCCCTCCCTCTCTCCATCCCTCTCTTCCTCCCTTGCTTTCTTCCTTTCTTCATTTACTTATTTGTTTGTTCATCTGTTTCTCATCGTCATCAGATTTCTCATTGGTTTTCACTATAAATCATCATTCCTGGCCACTACTAAAAGATGAAGTGAGGACCACCCCTATTCTTTGTAGTTCAGAACAGAAACAATCTGTATATGCTGATTTCCCTGGGGGCTGGTGGTATTTATGAGGCTCACAAAACTGTGCTGTCCTAAAAAAAAATATGGGGACCCATGCCAACAGTGGCAGATGGGCCAACATTATTCTACACTGGAACAGAAAGCAGCTGTGTCCTTTAATAGAATATTTTCAGCCAATTCTCCTCTAAACACACACACACACACACACAAGGTGCCCACAAGTCCGTGTCGTTGGCATGGTATTTAGCCATATCTAGTAATGTTAGATGAAACCAAGTTAGTGGTGATGTTTACTAAACTGGAACTTGGAGTCAGTACTTTGCAGTGGTTCTGTGAACATAAAGACTATGTACAAATGCTTTAACACTATTCATCAATATCCAATTTCAAATCCTCTTCTTGTCAGTTACATTTGTTATAATAAAAATGTGTAATTGTGGACATTGAGAGAATATTTATAATTTGCATCAAATATCATATAAAAGATATCTAAGTGACTACTGTAGAATATATGGAGGAGATGAGGTGGCAGGACAGATGGCTGAGTGGTTAAGAACATGTTTTGTTCTTGAAGAGGACCTGAGTTTGGTTGTAGCACCTACATCCACAGCTCCCAACTGTCTATAACTATTACTCCAAAGATCTGATGCAGCGCTGACTTCCTCATACAAAAATACATAGACATAAATAATAATATTTTATTAAATTAAGAAGGAATATCATCTTGAAATACTGTACTTTCATTTTTTTGGTATAATCAAAGCAGACATAGTTTAATAACAAAAGGTTGGTCATATGTTCTATTAGATATTTGCTTTTATTGCTGTGACAAAATACCTGAGGTTTTGCTATGGCTCACGTATGAAAAAACAGTCCATCATGGTGACAGGGGCATGGCATGGGGAACATGAGGAAGATGGTCACAGATCCATGGTCTGGAAGCAGAGAGTAATGGATGTTAGTCCTTTTTATTTAGTCTAGGAACCTAGTCCATGGAGTGGTATTGTCCATATTTAGGGAGATTGTCCCAACTTACTTACCAAGTATAGAAACTCCCTCACAGATTTACCCAGAGATTTCTAGATGATTCTAGATCCTATCAAGCTAACAACCAATATTGATCATCTCGTGGTTTCAGCAAAATGCCCACATGGCACCTCAGCTGTCCCTGCAGATATGCAGTGCTTAGCGGGAGGTATAGCTGTGAAGATGCAGCCTTCAGAAACTTCTTTACTCTCTTTACATATTTATGGGGTGGTCTAGAGGGCCAGGCTGGGGAAGAGAAGAGATGAGACCCCGAGGGTAGCACTCATGCTCCCGCCCAGACGTGCTCAGAGGCAGTTAGGTAGCATCCGTGTTAACCCTCTTAGATTTGGAACATGAAGCTTTTCATTACACCTATTCTTTCCATCGTCCAAGTATGACCCACAAAGCAGAGGGCAGAACCCATGACTAAGGGGCAGGTGTTTTAATAATGTCTGTCTCCACCAGGAAGAAACACATTGTTCAGACATGAAGGAAGAATCGATGTGGTGCAACTTGCTTTTCACAAGCATAATTAGATGACAATGCTGAGAACAATTCACACCACTTAATTAAATGCAAAACTGCTACACAGACAGCTAGCTCTCATGCTCACTTCCAATAATAATGAACCCCGAGATGACAATATACAGTTATACATGTCTGAATTCATCGTGCCACAGAGAGGAGGCTTGCTTAAAATGAACTACATCCTTCACATTCTATAGTCTTAATGAGGGAAACATCATTTAAAAGTAGTATCAATTATGAGTATGTGAGGATAATTACTGAGTTATTTTTATTTTAAAAAATAATGTGGGCCGCTGGCAATGTTGTTCCATTTTTAGAGTGCTGGACTAGCATGCAAAAAACTCTGGACTGAATCTTCCACATCTGATAAACCTGCACACCTATAATCTCACTATGGATAGCTGGAGGATTGAGAAGAGAGATTCAAGGCCATACTGTCTATATATGAGCTTGAGGCTAACCTGTGTGACATAAGCCTCTGTCTTAATAAAACCTCCAAAAGCAAACAACAATAACAAAAACAAGGCAAAAACCCTAAACAAAAATAAGGATTATTGATTCACTATAATGTGCTATGGTATTTGTTTATGCTTTTTTAATTTTAGGTTAGCTAAAGGTGGAGAATATATGTGTGTATGTGTGTGTGTGTGTGTATACATATATGTACATGTATATATATATATATATATATATATATATACACACATATGATTTTTTCCTAATAATAAACCATCTACAGAGCAAAACCTATAATTTACAATGAGCTTTCTTTCTTTCTGAAGTTTAACAATTCTTCTGTAGTATTCTTTGATCTATTTAAATGGATAAGTTTCATAAGTGTCTCCTTGGTGTATCTGAAAAAAAATTGAGTGAGCCTGATTACCCAATTTAACATGAAGAAATATTGATTATTCATTTTCCTGATTGACTGACTGATTGAGATAAGATCTCAGTCAGTCTGTGTAGCCCAGGCTGGCCCAGAATTCTCTATAAAGCTCAGACATCTTTTCTCAACATTCAAATTGCTACACAGGACAGACATGAGCAGTTATGCCTGGATTAATTTTTAATAATAATTTTTTTCTGCATGGAACCATCAAAAATGTGGCTTTCCATTAAGAAGTTGAGTTTTCTTGAAATTTGGATTTTGTGTTTTAATTAGAAAAAAGACACAGTCTGGCAGAAACAGTGGAGAGACTGTCTTCCCCAGAGGTTAATATATGAGTAGCTGGTAACAGGAGGTCATGTGGAGGGAGGGCATGAATTTCTTAACTCAAAATAGGTTTATAATGGCACACATTACCCTTGGTATTCTGTAGATCTGGAGCATTATCAATTAGAGATTAAAGCAAGCAGTAATAAATTATTTATTTTATTATCTTAAGATTGGACTTTGATTTTGATAGTGTAGCTTTCCAGTCTAGAACTCACTATATAGCTCAGAGCAGCTTCAAACTCATGCCAATTCTCCTGCCCCAGCCTCCTGGGTATAGGAACTACAAACATGATCTACCATGACTAGGAAAATGTTTTATTATTGTTAAGATAGGACAGCTGAGTGATTGTATCAGCTAAGCCTCCCAGTCTCTGTTTAATCAAGGAGTGGACACAATCCATCCATATCCAAATCCAAGTTTGACTGCTTCAAACTTGACCCAAGCTTTACAAACTGCCATTCTCCTTCTCTACTCCTTTATTTATCTTCTTGATGGATGCATGTAGATAGCCTCATCAGGCCATCTGGCTTTAAGACCCATCTATGTGCTAATCACCAATCAGGAAAATTCAACCATCTTGATTACTGTCAGCAGAGTGATCTTCTGACTTTAATCTGTATTTTGGAAAACAAGTATGTCAGTCATCATTTCCCATCATCCTTCATCCACTCTCACACACAGTGGGAAGATGGTCTGTTGTTTCAAAGATGTCATGTCCATGCCTTATACATAAATGCTGACTAAAGTCCCTTCACTAATTTTGGGCTCAGTCTTATGCCTTATTTTATCAAAGGCACATGCGTAGGCACTTTGCATAAAATTTATTTTGTGTGGCCATGATCTTTTTTTTTTAATGATTTTTTTAAATTAATTTTTTTACACTCAATATTCTAGTGCCCCCCTCTACCCAGTTCCATATCCCATATCTCCTCCCCAATCCCAGTTTCTACTTGGATGTTTCCACCTCCCAACCCATCATATCTCTACACTCCCTGGGGCCTCTAGTCTCTTGAGGATTAGGTGCATCACCTCTGAATGAACACAGACCTGGCAGTCCTTTACAGTATGTGTATTGGGGGCCTCATATCAGCTGGTGTATGCTGCCTCTTTGGTGGTCCAGTGTTTGACATATCTCAGGGGTCCATTTTAATTGAGACTGCTAGACCTCCTACAGGATTGCCCTTCTCATCTTCTTTTAGCTGTCTCTAATTCAACATTAGGGGTCAGCTTCCTCTGTCCATTTGTTGGGTACAAATATCTGCATCTGACTCTTTCAGATGCTTGTTGGGTCTTCCAGAGTGCGATCATATTAGATGCCTTTTTGTGAGTGCTCCATAGCCTCAGTAATAGTGTCAGGCCTTGGGAACTCCCCTTGAGCTAGATCCCACTTTGAGCCTGTTGCTGGACCTTGTTTTTCTCAGTTTCCTTTCCATTTCCATCCCTGTAATTCTTTCAGATAGGAACAATTATGGGTCAGAGTTGTGACTGTGGGATGGCTGTCTCTCCCCTCTGTAAGTTCCTTCTCCCTACTGTCAGGCATTCCATCTAAGGTCCCTCCTTTTGAGTCCTGAGAGTCTCTCACCTCCCAGGTCTCTGGTGCATTCTGTAGTGTCCTCCCAACCTTCTATCTCTGGGGTTGCCTGTTTCTATTCTTTCTGCTGGCCCTCAGGGCTTTAGTCCTTTTCCATCACCAATACTAGATCAGGTTCCCCTTTCCCTTCCCTGTCTCCCTGTCCTTTTTCCCTCCCAGGTCCCATCATCTCTCACTTATGATTGCTTTGTTCTCCATCCCAAGTGGTACTGAGGTGTCCTCACTTGGGCACTTCAGCTTGTTGATCTTTGTGAGTTCTGAGTTCTGTGGATTGTATCTTATGTACTCTGTTTTAGTTTTGCTCTGTTTGGTTTGGTTTTTTGGTTTTTTGGTTTTTTGGTTTGCTTTGTTTCAGGTTTTTTTTTATTTATTTTTTTTTGTTGTTGTTTGGTTTTTTTGTTTTTTGCTAACATCTACTTATTAGCGAGTACATACCATGCTTGTCCTTTTGGGTCTGAGTTACCTCACTCACAATGATATTTTTCTAGTTCCATCCATTTGCCTGCAAAACTCAGGATGTCCTTGTTCTTAATAGCTGAGTAGTATTCCATTGTGCAAATGAACCACATTTTCTGTATCCATTCTTCTGTTATAGGACATCTGGGTTGTTTTCAGCTTCTGGCTATCACAAATAAGGCTGCTATGAACATAATGGAACACATGCCCCTGTGGCAATGGAGGAGTGTTCCTTTTTCTCCACATCTTGTCTAACATGTATTGTCCCCTGAGGTTTTGATCTTAGCCATTCAGATTGGTGTAAGGTAGAATCTCAGGGTTTTGATTTGCATTTCTCTACAGTAAGTTGTCTACCCTGTTGGCTCTCTCCCATCCCCAGTCAACAGCATGCAGTAGGCAAGTCATGTTAACACACTAACACACCTATAAGAATGAAATTTAGGATGTACTATTTTGTGCTTCTGTGATTTAAGGGAGCCAGTCCATTTATAAAGAAGGAAGGTTTATTGTGACTCCCAGTTTTAAAGAATCTAGCTCTTTGGATTTGGAAAAGCAGTGTTACTGTGTTTATCAGGCAGAAGCATGTGTCAGTTGACCAAGTCACTCAACTAGGAAATGAAAGAGATAAAGAAGAAAGAGCTGCAGAAAGCTCCCTTTGTCTCCTTCAAGGGCTAACCCTTGTTGATAACTTGTAGACTTCCCACTATTGGTATTCTGTCTAACTTCCACCCCACACTTACCTGGCAACAGCCAGGTATGCCCCGCCCCATAGATCTGTCCCATTATGAAAGGGGATACTTGCCCCTCCTCTCTCTCTTTGCTCTTTGCTCTCTCCGCTCCTACATCCTACTCTCACCTCTCTGCCCCTTGGGCTCTCCTCCTCCCCTCCACATGGTCATGGCTGGCTTCCACTCCACTTCCCTACTCTCTCTCTCTCTCTCTCTCTCTCTCTCTCTCTCTCTCTCTCTGCCTCTGTAACTCCCATCCGCTACCCTGAATAAACACTATTCTATACCATGCCTGTGTGCATGTGGTCCCTCAGGGGGAAAAGGTACTGGGGCAAGGGCCCGCCTGGGCACCCCCTTCCCCCACACCGCTGTGCCACGCTCCCTTAACCCCCATTCTCTCTTTTAAAGCCCCCTTCATCCACTGTGTTTTATCATTTCTCAGTGATGCTACTCAGGAGATTTTCACCTGTTTGTTTTTGGATCTTGGACAAGGGACTGAGGTATGTATTTTACATACCAAAGCAGACCTGTCTTCCAGGTTCTCCCAGCCTCCCTCAGTCCCTAACTGGCATACTCTGCCTCCAACCCCAAACTTTCTAAAGTTGGGCTGCCCTTCTCCAAGAGGCCCATCTTTATAAAATTTAGATGCCACCATCTGATAGGTTATTTCTCCACCACTAAAATGAGCCAATTCAAACCAGATTAGATTATATTAAAAGCAGGTTTATTGGGAAGCTGCACTCCAGTGAGTTCACAGGCCCCAAGGACCAAGGCCAGGGAAGCCCATGGAAAAAGGAGGGTGGATAGGGTACAGAGAGAGAGAGAAAAGAACAAGAGAGAAAGAAGAGAATAAGAGAAAAGAGCAGGAGACCAAAAATGTCTGGATTATATAGGGAGGAGCCTCTGGGGGAAGGGCAGCACAGGCCCTGGGCCCGTACCATAATTTTTCTATCCTGGCAATGTATTAAAAGACAGATTATCTTTAAATTTTCTAGAATGTAGTCTCATAATATGTGTTAAATCTTAGGTCTCTGAATAGATATGAATGGTTGAAGATATGTTCTTGTCCTGATTTAGCTATGGTACAGGCAGGGCAGCTTCACAAAAGAATCACTGAAGGTAATACATGTTTACATACAGTGAAGGAATTGCTGGGCTGGGGGTTACCAAAGAGTTATTCTTTCTGTTTTCCCAGAGGGGTTCTCTCTCAACAGTGATCATGAAAGTATGTGTGTATGAGTGTGGATGCATGGGTGTGCCGATGTTTGTATGCCTGTTTGTGGGTATACTGGACATCTAGGCTTTGATATAAAGTGACCTCAATCTACAAGTTTGACAATGTAAACATAGCTGAGTTTACTTAGTCTATGTCTGTGTCTTTGATCCCTTCTCACGAGTCGATTGGTCTGGTTTTGTACCATGCAAATTTTGTCACTATTGTTGTGATATATATTTGGTTATATTATTAATATAATCTGTTATGGAGTATTGGGTTATCCCCAGTACCCTTCATTGTTGATAAAAATTTCAGCTCTGGGTTCTTTTCTGTTTCCATGTGAATTTTTATATTCTTTTTTTCTATTTTAGGGTATTTTGGAATTTTGTTGGCATCCCACTGAATCTATAGCTGACATCATGTAATCCAGTTATTTTTCTGCCCATCTTTTTGGGCATTTTAAAAGTTTCCATTTTAAATTTCCATCCATATAGATGTCATTTATCTCCATTTGGGCTTATTCTGAATGATATTTGAAGCTGTTGTGAATAGGCTGGTTTTCTGATTGCTTTTCTCTGTATGTTCATTATTGATATATAGAAAGCTACTGGATTTTGTATGTTAATTGAATGCTCTGCATTCAATTCAACAATTCAACATTCAAGTTGAACGTTGAAAATATGTATTAGTTCTAAGACATTTCTGCTGGAGTCTTTAGAATATATGTGGATGAAAATAAATTTATGAAGCCCATAAGTATACATCGAATATGTGTAATAAAATAATAATAATTTGGAAGAAGATGGCTGCAAAATAAAAATCTTTTTGACAGAAGTTGCAACACCTGCCACATTCCAAACTATGAGGCAAGAAGTCTGCTTTATAGTTTGGAAGTAAACTAATCCATCAAAAATGCCTTGGCTGCTGTGTCATGCAGGCCCTTCCTGAACACTGAGTGCTCGTGTCTGAAAGCTATACTTCACTACACCTCCATTGCGTACTTCATATTAGAGCTCAGAGCCTCTGGATTATGAGTTGGGCAGGGCTCTTGCATGAGCTTATGTCCAAGTTTGCTTTTTATTGCTGTTAGAAAACACCATGACTTGAAGGTATTTTGGGACTACAGCTTATTGTTGTAGTCCATCATTTAGGGAAGTCAGGTCAAGAACCTAGAGACAAGAAATGAAGTAGAAACCAGGGATGGCAATGAATACCCTAGGCTATGCTGTTGATCATCAGTTGTCAATCAAGAAATGCACCACAGGTTTGCATACAGGAAAATTTGATGGAGACATTTTCTCATTGAGCTTCCCTTTTCTCAGATGGTTCTAGATTGTGTAAAGTTGGTAAAAACCATACCAACACACCTCAAGTATGACATTGGTAATGTCTCACTTGGGCATGCACCACTCAGTTGAGAACCAGCAAGCATACAGTAGTTTATTTACATAAAACAGAAGAATCCCTCAACCATGCAAAGCAACAACTAAGGCTGTTGCACTCTGACACTGGGACTGCCCTTGTATTTTCAATAATGACCAGAAGGAAGGAACAGTACTGGCCTTATGCCCTGTTTTCTGCATGTGACAAACTTCATATACCACACCAAGGAGTTTTTCCCAGGGTTATGGATGACTGACAGCTCATTCAATAGCCTTCTTGTTTTGTTTTTGTTTCTTATATGACTAAGGGTAGCCTTGAACTTTTCCTTTGCTTCCATACACCTTCAGGTACAGGGAATATAGGTGTGCACCACAATGCTCAGCCTTACTACTTGTTTAGTAGCTTTTTAGTAAGGTGTGCATATGAGCACACATACACACACTCACACACACACACACACACTCATACTCTATTCTTGATTTGCCCCTTGTTGTTTTTAGTAAAAGCAAGAAATAGTTCTGTTTCAGTCCCCTTGGCTTCCCATCCTCATGTACTGGGTGTAGTTTAACTCAAGTTGGATTTTAATATGTGCCCACTAAGGCTTCACTGTGAGCAGATTTGCAGGATCTATGGTGTGAATCACGAACCCCAAGAAAGAGCAGAAGAGATAAAAGAGAACTTTGATCTTCTGCCTGCTCTTTGTCCTACAGATGTTTCCCTGAGAGGAAGGACTGAGGCTGAACTTGAGGGTCCCATTTATGAAGACAGGATTGTTTCTTTTGTGTGTGTGTGTGTGTGTTTAATTTTTTTTTGTAACAAAAATCAACAGAAAAGTAAGTGATAAATCTCCAGCAATCACTTTTAATTCTAGTGTCCATTTCTCTTTTCAAAAAGATGTCATTTTAAGTAATCTTGTAATATTTTCCATTTTGTTGTATTTGTTTTAGATTGTATAAATAAGCATCAAGTTATATAGTAAGAACGTATAGTTTAAGCATGTGCTAATTGTTTTAGAAGATGAAATCATGTTGGAGGAGAAAAGGAGCAGGAAGCAGAAGGGGAAGATGAGGAAGAGGAGGAGGGAAGGAGGAGGGAAGGAGGAGGGGAGATGGAGAGGAAGGGGAAAGGAGGCGAGGGGGAAGGGCGGTCAGAGCTACAGATGCCTGTGGCCTAGTGAAGGGGCAATATACAGTGGCTGAATGGGGAAGGAGCTTGTTGGAGACTAAGACTAAATGAGGAATTGTGACAGTGCAGCACCCACCTGGCCTGGAGGTTTCCTCCTTAGCTCTGCTTGGCTAATTATGCCAACCAGTTTAATCCTACTTGCTTGATATGAACCTTGAAAATAACCTTATTAGAGCATAAGCATAAAAGAAATCTGAAAGGAACATACACTGAAGTAAGATTAAAAAGAGTGATGATTTAAAAAAGTACTAAACTGTGTTTGCATGATTTCACCCAGGAACACACAGTGGCACTTCATAACTGTTGAAGAGAGATGCCTCCACTCTCGGGTCCACCTTTGCAGTGATTTAATGTCAAAAGCTCAGAGTATACAAATTAGCTGTTCTGCTCTGATTGTTCCTTTTAAAAATTAGTTTCTGCTGCTTTGGTCTTCTGCCCTTGGGGTATCCAGGCACCGCTGCACACCTGCCAGGACTGGAAGACATGAGGCTTATCCAGGCGGGTGGTTCCACAGGGTCTTGCCCGTGAGAATGCCAGAAGAAACAGCCTTCTCTGAAGATGATGGGTTTTTAGTGAAACAGCTTTCTTATATTGGGGGTAACATGGGATCTATAAACTTGGGGAGTGAGGAAGGGTTTGGGGGATGATTGTACAACATTGGCTGGTGCTGAGATGCTGGGAACCTTTCATTTGCATGAAGAGGAATTCCAGATGCTTGCTGACCCTGTCCTTATAGGGAAAGAGCAAGTTTAAGCTGTAATTTGGCCACCAGGCTACATCACTGCCTGAAAGGTGGTGGAAGTGGGGGATCTAAGGACTATGTGCACTGGGTCATGCAAGTGCAGGGCAGGGAAGAAAACAGCCCTACTCCTTTGGGTTTTAGGATAAGATTTTCAGAGTTTGGAGATGTCTCAACCTCTTGCTCCAGACTGGCTCTCCCAGCCATATGGCTTTCTAGTCTCATGGATTTCTACATTTTATTAACTTACACAATTAAGCTATTTATATCTAAAGTTTATTTCAGCTACCAAGGATTCATTAGCATTTATTTACTATACCAGATTATTTTTATTTTTCTGTGCACATGCTAATCTCCACACAGACTGCTACTGCAGTTCATTTTGGTAGAATGGTGACATTATAATGAACAAAAATCTCAGAAACACACAAAGGAACTTTATGAAATTCTAGGAATAAATGAAAATCACTTGAAATGAACTTTGGCTGTGGGGAGTCTGAGCCTTAGACATGTCTATAGAGGGTTTGATATATTTTCCTGAGACTCTGTAAAGAGAAAGTCTGCAGGGCTGCCACAATAAGCCCTTGGACCTCTCCTCTCTCCCCCTTCGTCTCCCTCTTACATTCTCTCTCTCCGTTCCTCCCTCCTTCTCCCCCTCTTTCCCTAAGAGTGTGTGCGTGCGTGTGTGTGTGTGTGTGTGTGTGTGTGTGTGTGTGTGTGCATGTGTATGTGTATGTGTGTGAGTGAGTGAGTGTGTGTGTGTGTGTGTGTGTGAGAGAGAGAGAGAGAGAGAGATGAGATATATGCATGGTGTTTAGACATGCATGCTTCCAAAATGCAGACAAGGACATTGGGGGTGCTAGTCAATCACTCCTTTCTCCCCTTTATTTGCATAGCATTTCTCAATGAACGTGTGAGCAAAGCTGGGAGACAAAAAGCTTCTGCGATTCCCCATCTCAGTCTCCCTCATATTGTGCTTGGAATATATATACACATGCAGTCATTCAGATTTTTGTGTACATGCTTGAGAACCAAGCTCTGGATTTCATATATGCATGGCAAATTCTCCTATTCCCAGAGCCATCACTTCAGCTTTGGGGTTCCATTTGTTCCTTAACACTGAGCACTAATGTTTTGTCCAGTGGACTCAAACATATAGAATGGTGATGGCCTGGCACCTACAATTACATATAGTGTGTGAAGGACAGCAGCCAAGAGATGCATAGAGTTTTGACCTGGGAAGTGGAAAGGATCAAGTTACTAGTGACTTGTGAGGGAATATGACTGTTGAAATGGATCATGAGATTTTTATGGTCACTATCTTAGTTACTGTCCTACTACTGTAAAGTGACTCTGTGAAAAGCATTTAATTGGGTACATGCTTACAGTTTCAGATGCTGAGTTGATTATCATGGAGGGAGAGGGACATGGTGATACACTGGCATACAAGGTACTGGAGAAGTAGCTGAGAGTATGTCCTGATCTGCAGACAGTAGGGAGAGAGAGAAATGGGTGGAGGAGGAGAAAGAGAGAGAGAGGGAGTAAGGGGAGATGGAGGAGGAGGAAGAGGGAGAGAGAGAGACAAAGAGAGAGACAGAGAGACACACAAAGAGTAGCAGAGACAGACACAAAGACAGAGTCAGAGACAGAGAGAGAAAATGGGGTCTGGCTTGGGCTTCTGAACAAAGCTCACGCCAGCAGTGACACAATTTCTCCACCAAAGCCACATTACTTAGACAATGTTATAACTCTAAAGTGCCACTCCTTGATGTCTAAGCATTCAAATATATGTGCCTATTCAAACCAGCACAGACACCTTGCCATGCCCTTCCACCATGGAAGAAGGAAGGCATTACAAGCTATCTGCAGTCCAGAGAAAAGTTCAAGGCTGCTGGTATACAGGTGAGAGTTGTCACCATAGAAATGTGAGTGGACATCATTGACAACAGATGAAAAAGCCAAAGAGATAAAATGGAACGAGGCCCCCGGTCCAAGTGTTAATCTTGTGTGTGCATCCATAGTAGTGCGTTTGCAGAGGTTGCAGGGACATTGCAAAGAGTCAGTCGGCATTATTTGTGACTACAAACATAGCTTGGTAGTAGAGCACTTGGCTACCATGATCTAAATTGGATCCTCAGCTCAAAAGCAAAGGTTTATTTTATGTGTTGCAATACGGCTTTACAATAGTACTCTATTTCTTTAATCCAATGGAAATCGACATTTTTACTGACAATGGTGCAGCTCCTAGGAGCGTCTTTTCCAACAGCTGTGCACGGTTTATTGACTGACACAAGTGAGGCCTGCCTGATGAGTGGCAGGTACAGGAGAGTGTGACAGCTCTGACATTTTCAGTTTATCTCCTGTCTGCCTTTCATTGTCAGGGGCCTTTAAGTTTCTTAAGAGAAGAAACCATGGACTTCGTTAATATCGTTCTGTTTTGTTTAATATTTTAACCTGTGGTTAAGGTTTCTGTATACCCCCTCCATTTCCATACTTGTTTTAAATGGAGCCATTCTAGTTCTGCCACAAAACATAGGCTTTATTTTAATAGGCCACATTCATTGATAGAATTTGGTGAGGACTTTCGTCTAGATAGCATTCCTGATACAGTTTCTAAAGTTAACTGGTTTGTTTTGTCTCTCATTCTCCCCTCAACCCTGAGTAAACCCTTCCACACATTCTAATGAGTTTATTCCCAGGTCATTTATGATTCGTTCTTGAACACACAAAATATAATCTTTCTTATAATTGTATTTTTTTAATGACAAGTTTTCATTATATTAAAACATGCTCATCCTATTTCCACACTAGTGTCTGTCCTTTCTTTCCAATTATCACATGTTTTATTACTTTATGTTTGTTTTCCACTCTGTCTGGGCTATATTGAAACAGTGAAATGAGCTGCAAAGTGGGTACTCTTAGTTGCTCTGATATTAATGGGAAGGCATCTAGCACTTTCCTGTTAAATGTGTCTCCTTGAAGGAACTTGCTTCCTGGTTACAAAAATTTTCATCTTCCAAAATTTTTCTCATGTTTGTTTTTTCTTTTTTAACTCTTGAACCCAGTATTGAATTTACTATACATTTATGTATCTATTAGACTGTCTTAATTACAACTGTTTTGTGTGTGTATGTATGTATGTATGTATGTATGTATGTATGTATATGTATCCAGTCATGCCTACATGCACACATGCCATAGCACATAAATGGAGGTCAGAAAATATCTTCAGGGTCAGTTCTCTCCTTCTAATACCTGAGCCCCGGAGATTAAACTCAGACCCAAAAACTTGGCCACAAGTGCCATTTCCTGCTGAATCTTCTCACTTGTCCTTTATTGGAATATATATATTCCAATATATATGTATATATATGTGTATGTGTGTGTATATATATATGTGTGTTTATTTATATTATTTAATATTATGCTAATCATTGTAAACTAAATTTTAGTGTACCAGTTTTAAGAGCTCATGAACTGAAAGACTATAGGTTGTCAGATATTAGATCCAATACTCTGAGAGCAAAGATGAATTTACAAAAGATGAAGCATACAGTGTTATGTTGGTGAAGTTCCTTATAATCTGGGCTGCAGGGGTGGTCACATTAACCTAAGCAGGTGATAGAACGGCAGAGATTACTACATGGGAGCTATCTCTTTCTCCTCCTCCTCTTCCTCCTCCTCTTGCTCCTCCTCCTCCCCTCCTCCCCCCCCCCCCTCCTGTCCAGATACTTGGAGATTTTCTTTTGTTTTCTTTCTTTATTTAACTGCAGTTGGTATTTTCATATTTGCTCATGAGACAGACACAGATTTGCATTTGGTGCACTGGCCCACAAAGGTTTCAAATATGCTCCATCTGCACTCTCAGAGCAATGGCTCTGACCATCCTCCCTGTCTTTCAGACCCTTCTCCAGCTTCAGCAGCTAGTACAGAGCAAAGAGACACAGGCTCACTTGGAGGAGGTCATCTTTCTGGAATGTAGCCCCTGCCAGTTTCTTTGTACCCCTTCAACTCAGTAGGTTTACAGTGGTATGCACTGTTTGAGGTTTGCTCTGTAATTTCTTTTAGTTTTGGTTGCAATGAGTGAAGGCTTTCTACAAGTAGAAACTTGATCTGTTTTGACAACAAGATCTTCACTATTGTATTGCCCAAGGACACTTCTCATATTATATCTTCCCACATTATACCATCTAGAAGAAATGTCTTCTCATGCTGAAAGTTTAGCACTTGCTGTCTCTTATGTGATGAGACAAATAACTCTTATACTCATACTACAAATATACACACACACACACATGATTTTTATTTTTTATTTATGTGTGTAAGTGTGAGTCTGTGGATGAATCTATGTATATTTAGCATGTATATGGGTGTCAATGGAGGCCAGAAGAAGGCTTCAAATCTCCCAGCTGTCAGCTGCTCAGTGTGAGTAGCTGGATTCTTAGAAAAGCAGCAAGTGTCTTAGCCATGTAACTATTTCTCTAGCACTTGCAAACTTGTATTTTATAATTAATGCTTTCTTAACATCATTGTGTGCTTTTGCTTTCTCCATTTTATGGTAATTAGTCATAATAATATAGTTGCAACTTGATAAGCCCTTGTTAAATGACTGAGGTAAGACCTCAGTCTAGGCACTTCAGCCATTCAGAGAATAGTAAGTTTCAGGAATACCCTAAAGCTAAGTCAACCCTAGTCTGCCTATTAAGACTTTTTAGAATTATTACTACATTTTTGTCAGCCTTTCTCTTTTCTTCTTAAAAAATTCCCTCTTTTCTCAGCAAGTCTAACACTAACTAAAATATTGAGATGACTGGATTTTTATTTGAAAAAATAAATGAAAGACAACATCTAGCTCAGCATAAACACCCACAGTCCAGGGGTTAAAGAAGATAACACCTAGCTCAGCATGAACATCCACAGTCCAGATGTTAAAGAAGAAAACACCTAGCTCAGCACAAACACCCACAGTCCAGGTGTTAAAGAAAACAACACCTAGCTCAGCATGAACACCCACAGTCCAGGTGTTAAAGAAGACAACACTTAAGTCAGCATGAACACCCACAGTCCAGGTGTTAAAGAAGACAACACCTAGGTCAACATGAACACCCACAGTCCAGGGGTTAAAGAAGACAACACCTAGGTTAGCATGAACACCCACAGTCCATTTGTTAAAGAAGACAACACCTAGGTCAGCATGAACACCCACAGTCCAGGGGTTAAAGAAGACATCGCCTAGCTCAGTATGAATGCCCACAGCCCAGTGTTAAAGATGCTGGCTCCTATTACTGATTATTTTTCTCCTCTTTCCAAGTTTATCTTGAAATAGGAAGTTTGGCAAAATTAATTTTGTATGTTTTATGAAACTAATAGCAACAATTATTAATTTGGGTATGAGTAAATCTCTGTATCAATTAAAATGATACAGTAATTAGGAAGAAAAAACTAATGTGTAGATAAATTCGTGGGAGTTACAGACAATATTCTCAAACCAATAAAAACAAAACCCATGGTGGGGGTACTGTAAATCTTACAGAAATATGTAATTCAAAGATTGTACTACAGAGAACAGGACTGTGCAAGAGAACGGAACCTCATTAACTCTAATTAGGATTCCTGCACACACGTAAATGTCAGTGATTTAGGCTTCTGAGGGACAGTCTGCACAATCAATGCCCCTCAAGCTTTCCTAAGAACACAGCTTGCATTTGGAGTCATTTAATACACTCTCTTTTCCCACCATCTTCCTCTAGTGTTCTGGGCACACTAGCGGGCTTGTCTTCATGAAGTGGGCTGGTTTGCAAAGACAGCATCTGAAAGCTAGTTTGATTTCCTGCTCTCAACTTTCTCTCATTCAGTTCTGCACACCATGACTGTACTGGCTTATTTCGTGTTTCAATTTAACACAACTGGAGTTATCACAGAGAAAGGAGCTTCAGGTGAGAAATGCCTCCATGACATCCAACTGTGGGGCATTTTCTCAAATAAAGATCAAGGGTAGGAGGGCCCCTTGTGGGTGGTGCCATCCCTGGGCTGGTAGTCCTGGGTTCTATAAGAAAGCAAGCTGAGCAAGCCAGAGGAAGCAAGCCAGTAAGAAACATCCCTCCATGGCCTCTGCATCAGCTCCTGCCTCCTGACCTGCTTGAGTTCCAGTCCTGACTTCCTTTGGTGATGAACAGCAATGTGGAAGTGTAAGCTCAATAAACCCTTTCTTCCCCAAATTGCTTCTTGGTGGTGATGTTTGTGTAATACCCTGACTAAGAAAATGACTAATCAGTTTCTATGAAAAAATTAGAAAGTAGCATGGTTACTCAGCAGCATTTAATATAGTGAAGCCACCATTACCAAGTGAGTAAAGATGTCTTTCTAGGTACTCGCTAATGATTTTATTCTAATTTGTAGTTGAGGTGTTCATAATCCTGTTAGCATCAATTTCTTGAGGATATCAGGAAATCACCTTTAATTATTTAAAATTCTGTTAATATTTAAACCTCTGCTTTAAGGTTTAAATATTAAACCTCATGTAGCCCAGGCTGACCCTTAACTCAATCTATAGCCAAGGTGACCTTTAGCTCCTGATCCCTCTTCCTCTACAGTGAGAGGAAGGCTTTAGAGCAGACAGGGAAAAACAAACCAGAAAAAGTAAGAATGGACTAGATGAGCCAAATTTTGGCAACCAATGCTGGACTAGGAATCCTAGAGTCTCACCTAGAACATTTTACTGTAGTTATATTTAAGCACAGGATACTTTTGGGAGGAAAGCTTGTTTTTTATAACAATAAACTCAGTCCCCAGGGCACAAGAATGTAAAGACATGCTTACAATGAGATTCTTTACAAAGTACATCAGGCTGCTTTCACAAGAATGGATACTGTTGACTCAGATAGTACTCAGGATTAGGGTCTAGAGAGGACTGAGGTAAACCTAATGCCAGCAGCCAATAGCTGGGAGAAAAGGCATTACCCATTTTCAGTTGAGGAATGAGGTTGGGTAACACATGTGCCATGCCTGCATGAGGACCTAATTTCAATCCCATGTAATGAAGCTATGCATGGTGGAACATTCCTGTACTCCCAGAGCTGAAAAGGGAAGACAGGACAATCTCTGGGGCTTTCTGGGCAGACAGCCTTGTGGGATTGGTGAGACTCAGGTCAATGAGAGAGCTGATCTCAGAACAAAGGATAAAGGGCTAGAAGGTAGCGCAGCACTCCCTTCAGGCAGTTCCTAACCTACTCTAACTTTGTCTGACTTCTTTGGTCTTTGTGGGAACCTGAATTCATATGTGCATACCTACCTACCTGTAAACAAATAGGCCCAACTTTCAAAAACCAAATGAACCTAAAAAAAATGGAAGGATCTTGAAGAATGGGACAAGGGGTTGACTTCTGGTTTCTACACATACCTGTGCACCACTCCAGCACAAGTATAAACATATTCACATATACATTGGGTAAAAATACATACACATAATTAAACACAGAAATCTAATTAATTAAAGTTCACATTTAGAAAGGCAACTACTATGTCATGTGTATGTACATGCACACAAACCCTGGTATCCGAGGCAGCTTTGGAAATAATGAAGGATGTGTTGATTCTGGAATCAAAGTAATCCTTTAATTAAAAGTCGCCTATTTCTTGCTGAATTTGTAAAGCAAATGAACAGGTGCAGAAATGTCAGTTGCCTCCTCTTACTAGGTCCTCATTACTTTGTTTCTTTCTGACTCTTAACAACTGAGTTTGAAGTATTATCAAGATGAAGTGGCTTTTTGAAAAATGCTCAAAGGATTGGCATTCAATTCTACCAGATAATGCCAGCTCCCCAGCGCTGTGGCTATTCCAGTCCCTTAATTCCTTTGTAATATATCTTGCCATGATTTCATCAGGTGAACAAATCCAATTTTGTTTTAAGAAACACTGGAATTATCTAAACCTACACAAGGGATTTCAAGAAAAGTGAAAGTGAAGCATGAGAGAGGTGATAATTTTTTGGAAAGATTTGGTTGTCTAGATTTAAATTGAAATAAAAGTTTTCAGAAAATGAGGTAGGAATGGAAGCATATTTATTTTCTTAACATTAATAAAAATAGGTGAATAGATCCTGTATGGAAGACCTTAGGGTGGAAGTTCATAATTAATACTTTAAAAAGAAGGAGGTATTATAAAAATATGATACATTGAAGTATTGATTTTATGTATAAACAGCTTTTCTTACTGTATACTTTCTATAGATCATAAAATCTTTGAATATTACTAGGTATTTCATTACATTCTTTACATGTAGGCCTACAAGTTTTGTCCTTGTTTTTTTCTCTTGTTAAAATAATAATTTTAATTATACACACACACACACACACACACACACACACACACACATACCACTTGGGTTCTTGTAACTCAAGTCATGTATTCTTGTTCACAGGTATCTTTACCTGCTAAACTATGCTCTTTCTTTTTGATGCTTTCCATGTGTTGGTTTCTCAAGCAACACTGTGGTGTTGATTCATCAGTAAGTCTTTCCTACTATAGAGAGGGCTAAGTACCATGTCAGAGATTCAGTATGCAGCATCTTGGTTTCTAGGACTAGCATTTGTAGGTATAATGATATTTTGCCCCATGTAAAGGTTATCCTTATGTTATTCAAATGCTGATTCCTGTACCTCCATACCTGGGTGCAATCCATATTCTAAGAATGTATTTCAAAGCAAACATTGCTCCCCAGTTATTACCTAATTGCTCAATAAAGCTAGCTGATCAGCCAATGACTGAGCAGGGGAAAAAATAGGGCTGGACTCCCTCCTAGCCTGGAGATGCAGAGCCAGAAAGAGAAAGTGGGAATTAGCCAAGGGAAGTGAGTCTAGGAGACATAGTGAGACAAACACCTGGAGAAGAGAAAGCCATAAAATGCAAACTTTTGCCTGGGAGGTTACCAGATTATTTTAAGGATTAAAATAAAGTAATACTGCTCAGTTTTTGTTTTTTATATAAGGAGTGGACTCTTCTGCTCTTAGAGTCACACAAATATGCCTGGAGAAAACTGTGGTATTGCTCATTCTTGGAGAAGTAAATTAGTAATATAATTTCCTCTCTGTATTTTATGGTTTTGATTAATTAAGCATATTCTTTGACAATTTCTCACATGTATATAATGCATTCAGATTACTCTTTCCTAATCTCTCTTTTATTTCTCTCATCTTTATCAAGTCTCTTCTCTACAAGTCTCTCAGATTCATTTTTTAAAGTTTATTTTATGACCTAATAAGTTTAACCAGGGTCACCTGTGTGACCATGAATTTGGAGTTATTCATTGGCATCAGGTGGGCACCACAGTAGGTAGACAGCTAGGGACAGTTAACTCCCTATCTCACAGAATCTATTCCTAGATACTAGTTCATCCATAATAGATGGGTCTCACTAAGTCACTGTCTCATTCATGCCTGACAATTGATAGGATATATATTGGAGATATAGTCTCAAATGTACCTGTAGTGATTGTACATGTCCATGTTTCAACTCCACAGACAATTAGAGAGTTACTAAGGAAAAAACCATCAACATCAGAAACATCACAAGGATGTTGGGTGGTCATCAGATCATGTCTCATTGCTCTCTGGGATCTCACTCTTCGTTCATTTTGAATCCACCTCATTATGAAATGTTTTATTCATGAGAGTCATTTTATTTTTCTATTTATAGGTCTCTCAATTCATCACAAAACCTTTTCTCAATTTTTGTTTTTTGTCCTCCCTGTATCTACTGCTACAGAACAAGTTTCATATTCCAGAAGAGTATTTACCTTGACATGGTCACATTTCAAATGCTTTATTAGAAGTGGTACCTTTGGATATTTTGTTTACACACACACACACACACACACACACACAAACACACACACACACACACCATCTTTAAGTTTAATGATATCATGCTCTTGGGTATAGGAGCAATGGGAATTATTTTACTATTTTTTTTTATTGTTTGAGAATTCCATGCATTGTGCAATGTGTTTTGATCAAGTCCACCCTTCATTTCTCCCCCTCTAAACCCTCCTTCATCATCCCCTACTTTTCCTTCCCAACTCTGTGTTTCTTATTTTAAATTATATTGAGTCCTTTAAGTGCTTCCTGTAAATGCATGGATATAGGACCACTGATTGGAGAAGCATGGGTCTCCAACGAACAATAATACAATTTTTTCTGTTCATTTTAAAATGATAATTTGGATAAAGGCTTTTTCATTTGTATCTGCCTATGTGTGTACTTGTGAAGACCAGAGGTGGATATCAGGTGTGTTCTTTCATGACTCTCTGTTTTACTGCTGTGAGATAGGGTATCTTACTGAATTGGAAACTTGACATTTTGGGCTAGCCTATCTGGCCAGAAAGCTTTGGGAATCTGCCCATGTTTGTATCCTATTACTGGGATTGTAGACATGTGCAGCCATGCCTGACATTTTATGTGAATTCTCAGGATTCGACCTCAAGTCATCAACTTACAAACCAAGTACTCTTACCACTAAGACATTTCCCTTGTGCCTCTTATTTTGTTAAGGGACTACTGAGAGCCTATTATATATGTAGCATTATATTTGGGTTGGAATTAAGATTTAATGATACATTGTGCCATGAATTTTAATAAGCACCAAGAGAAAACTGGGGGGAAAACCCACCATCAACACCAACAATAACCCCCACCACCCAATAAAAAGCTATTCTCAAAAAATTCTAAAAGAAGGCTGGAAATACTTAACAGTTATCTGGATGTTAGAATTGATGAGGGATTTGTATTGAAGAGCCAAAGATATTCTATATTAATATGTGGATTCAGAATGAGAATCTCAGTCAGGATGTCACAGTGATGTGTTTCATTGTCACTTGACATAGAAAACTACCTGACCCAATAGTCTTAACAATTATTTTCCTATCACTCCATGGCTTGGCTCTGGCCACCAACCCAATGTCTGTGCAACGTGAAAAGACTTGTCCATTCTTTTCACGTTGCACAGACATTGGGTGGAGCTTGCTCTCTAAGGTCTGGATGGAATAAATTCACTGTCTTAGTACTCATAACATCCAAAGTGTAGTTGCTGGTCATATACAAACAGCAGAAAGAACAGTGTAGAATTTTGTTACACACTATACCTAGTATTATTCCATTGCATCTGGGGGTTATTGCTGAAAAGCTAGTCAGGAACCACCTTACTGACAGTCATGCTGGGAACTTTGGTTTTCAGGAGTGTCTTTGGTTGAGAGGGTCAGAATTAATAGGAGTGACTAGAAGACATAAAGGAGCATTTCAAAGCAGGGAGCTGTTCTTCATGGAAGCTCACAAATTAATGGAACAAGGCACCAAAAGAGCTGTGTTCATAATTCAAGAACTATGAATGTGATCTTGCCAGGAACCACATTCAGGGTTTCTGGTGATATATGCTTCAAATAAGCAATCACAAATTTGCTTTGATAAGCATTTATTTTGTTTTTAATCCCAGTGTATTTAAATAGGGGTATATGTGTACATGTATCCAGATGCCAGAAGAAGGATTCAGAGCCCCTAGAACTGGAGTTAGAGGTGGTTGTGAGTCACCCAGTATGGGTACTGGGAACCAAACTCAGGTCCTTTGCTAGAGCAGTATGCTCTCTAAACACTGAGCCACCACTGCAGCCCCCATAGTTGATTTTGATCATCACACACAAGAAGATGAATGACGATTGCTTTAGACACGCATATTTTTGTTAATGTTTCACTCTGCAGTGGATACTTCCATAATATAACATAGTGGGATGCAAAGCACACTCCTTCTAGAGATTCTCATGTGTCCTTTGATGGACATCTAAACAAGAGTGCAGTCAGGTTCAAGGGTAGGTGTTGGGAACCATTACAAGATAGAAATTGAAAACAATTATCTTCTTAGAAACAACTGAAATAATACAAATACCTAGGTAAAGAAAGGAAAACTTCATTGACAATGGAAGAGAGCCCTGGTTGATTTGCTGGAGCTTTGGAGAGGAGGCCACAACTCGGTGATTTAACCATACATTCCTCTCTCATAATATTGCTAAGGTCTGAGATACAGCCTTTCCCAGTCTTTCTCCATGACTTGTTGAGAGCTGTCTTTCTACACTGTGTTTCATCTTGTGCACTCATATCCCCATTTCCTATTCCCATACGGAGAGCAGCCAGAGAAGATGAAAACCTGCAGACAGGATGGCCTTTAGGCTTCCTTATTTCCTGAAAGGAGTCACCTGCTGGAGAACCCGTGGTAACAAACTCCACTGAAACCAACACCCAAATCAGAAAATGTACCTTAATACTATTATTTACTGTCAATTAAAATATATTTACTTGTTTTATACACATATGCACATGTGTGTATGTGTGTATACACTTGTGTGTGCACTTGTATTTGTGTATGCACATATGTATATGCCTGTGTGTGACTGTGTGAATGTATGTGCACATATGTGTATGTGTGTGTACACACATGTGCATATGTTTGTACATGTGCTTGTACATGTGTGCATGTGTTTGTGTGTGCAAGTGTTTGTGTGTGTGTGTGTGTGTGCATGCGCGCACACTCATCACATGGTGGAGGTCAGAGAACAAAGTCTTGCAGTCAGTAATCTCTTAATCCTTTTCTAGCTTTTGAGTCTCAGTGACTGAATCCAAGTGGCCAGTCAATGCAACATATCCTTTACTCGGCTCTCTTAATGGCCCCAAATTTTTTTTTAAAATCTCTTCCCAGAGCCACTCATGAATGCTTATAATAACTTTTATTCTTGTGAGATTAATTTATCATTTCATTTAATGTTGATGTCTAAGGAATAATGTAAAATGAGAATTTTTTTAAATAGAAAATTCCTTTGAGAAATATTATAGATGAAAATACTTGTAGGAAACAGTATGTAATTTCTCATTTCCTGTACAGGAAGGAAGGTTCAACTGGAAGGAAGCAAAGGTAATGCATGATAAACATAATAATTTCCTGCATCCCAGGAGGATGTGATAGGGATAAACAGAAGCCGGGCCAGCAGCTTGGGGCATGGCATATCTGTGAGCAGACACCGCACACTTACCTCTACCCAGGAAGTGAGGCCCCAGCGATGGCACTTGCTCACTTGCTCCTTGCAGATGACAGCCAATCAGAAGAAACGGCACTGATGCAGCCATCTATTGACAACGGAGGCCACATGGGAACAGCAGAACACCCAGATCAGAAGTTCTCCTCAGGACTACAAGCCTGTGAGACAGTCAACCAGTCAGTCAGTCAGCCATCCATCCATCCAGCCAGCCAGCCAGCCAGACAGACAGACAGACAGACAATAAGCACATACATAAAGAGATGGATAAGATAGACAGATATAAAGAGAACATTGGGGAAAGATTTAAGGGTTAAGCCAGGATACATAGTTCATATTATCCCCCGAAGAAGGCTTCAGGGCTTTGTGGCTTTGAATAGATAGACACAGTGACCTTTCTGATCTACTTCTCTCTTCCTTATTTTTACTGTGTTCCTAATTAATTAGCATGATGAAGATTCCTGTTTAGAATTTGAGACTTGAATCTACATGATTAATCATGTAACATGGACTACAGGCATTTTAGACCTAAGCTCTGGGGCACTAGGATCTAAGGACATCCTTTAACATCATCTAGAACCTCACTGAATATGATCAGAAACTCTATCTGCCCCACCTTGGTTGTTTCTTCTGTATGAACATATAGAGACTGTGAGTCTCAGAAGAGGCCCATACAAGAGTCTACCATAGGAGTGATTATTGTAGTTTATTGACCTGTTTTCTCAACCATTTCTTAAAGCCAGTTCTATGGAAGGATATAATCTATCCAGAAGATCATTCTGAATAAGGTAACCTAGATCCAGAAAGATAAATATGGTGTATATTTTCTTATAGTGGATATTACCCATTAAGCAAAGGATAACCATGCTATAATCTGCAGACCTAGAGAAGTCAGGTAAAGAGAAGGGGTCATGGAAGATGCATAGATCTCCCTGGATGGGAAAAATAGAATAGATTTTTTTACACACAGACTGGTAGTAGGTAGGGTGTAGGGGAGCATGGTGCAAGGGCATTTAAGGAGACAGATGAGATTGCAGGGAACTTGGGGTGATGATTGGGAAACTAATGAAGTAGAAACTTCCTGGAATCTATGAAGGTGATCCTATGAGGACTCCTATTAATGGAGCATTGGAGCTCCACTGTCCACTTCTTATAGATAGGAGAGGCTCTCAGTAGTGTGAATAGGCTGTATTCATTTGAGTTATTGGCCATGAAAATTTTCAAACAAGCCAGACTGTTGCTAAAACATGGGATTGTTCTCCAAATAGGCTTCAATGCTGATGATAGCATCAGTGTAATTCTTTGAACACAGAGAAGTCAAGCTGGAGCCTACACAGGACATTTACCCGTACGTGTTACTCCCTATGAGTCAGAAGGGTTTTCTACAGTTTACCAAAGAAAGAAACATGGACAGCAACCCAGCAACAAAACCTTTGACATGTAATCTGTCTTGTCTGCAAAATATGCTAAGGTAATGTGCCAATGACTCTCTTTGGCATCCATGTGATAAGTAAACTGACGAAGGCAGCCATTAGGGGTAGTTTTTAGAGTCACTGACAGGGGTGGATACAGATACCTTCAGGGGCTGTTGCCAAAGGCAGTCAGTGATTAGAGAACTTACTCAGCAGACTTTCATCTGAGAGAACAAAGCTTAAATTATTGGGGCTGGCACTCCTGTGCCCAGCAGAAAAATTATGAACTCTTAATTCCTGGGGGTCAGTGAGAAAGAGAACAAAAGAGAAAAAATTCACACACACACATACACACACACACACACACACACACACACACACACACACACACACACATACACTGAGTGAAAGAAGCAAAAGCCAGAGTCCAATAATTTCATACACTAATTTCATACAAACATACATACACACATATATACATGCATGCATGCATACATACATGCACACATACATACATACATACATACATACATACATACATACATGTATATAGACCCCCAGGCAGACATATATACATTCACACATAGAATGGTTATATAAATACATTCAGTTGGTGGATGGAGCAAGGTCCAACATATATCCAGACAAGCCTTACATATTTACATAATACACACAGTTGATGGTAGAAGGAACAATGGTCCAGGCCCCATTCACACAAACCATATATCCATATACCTACACATAGGTGATAGGTGCTTCAATCCTCATATTATATTCTTTTTTGTTTTTTGTTTTTGTTTTGTTTGTTTGGTTGGTTGGTGTTGGTTTTTATTTGAGACAGTGTTTCTCTGTGTAGCCCTAGCTGTCTTGGAACTCACTCTGTACTCTAGGCTGGCCTTGAACTCAGAAATTCGCCTGCCTCTGCCTCCCAAGTGCTGGGATTAAAGGCATGTGCCACTACCGCCCAGCATATTTTATTCTTTATTTCATCATTTATATAGCCCAGCAAAATCTTTTAAGCAGTATAAAATTACAATGTGATTATGTTTTAGCTTTCTACTAGTAAGTGATTGTGAAAAAAAACAATGTGTTCTCTAATACCTTTACAAGAAATAACATTTCATTGTACAGATAAAGAAAACAAATTCTTCCCCAAAACCCATGGACATATGTAACTAATCAACTTGTTATAGATTAACAAAGCATAAGAAGCAAGGTAGTTTTCTCAGCCAGTTTCTCTTACTTGTAGGCAGCAGTTTGTGGTTACAAAGAAATGAGTAATTATTTCATTATTTATCTTTAAAAGTAAGCTTTTTTTGTATTTTTAATAGATATATTCTTTATGTACATTTCAAATGTTGTTCCCTTTATGAATACCCCCATGAAAGTCTCATAACTCATCTCCTTTCCACCTGTTACCCAATCAAAACTCTCCTGCTTCCTTGTCTTGATATTATCCTACACTGAAGCATTGAGCCTTCCCCAGACCAGGGGCCACTCCTTGCTTTGATGTCCAACAAGGCCATACTTTGCTATCATGTGTCTGGAGCCATGAGTAACTCCATGTATACTCTTTGATGGTTTTGTCTCTGTGAGCTCTGGGATTACTGGGTGGTTCATATCATTGTTCCTCCTATGATGCTACAAACCCCTTCAGCTCCTTGGGTCCTTTCTCTAGTTCCTCCATTGGGGACACGGTGCTCAGTTCAATGGCTGGCTGAGAGTGCCCTGCTCTGTCTTTGTCTGGACTAGCAGAGCCTCCCAGGTGACGGCTATATCCAGTTCCAGTCAGCAAGCACTTGTGGGCATCCACAATAGTGTCTGGGTTGTGTAGCTGTATATTGCATGGGTCACTAGGTAGGGCAGTCTCTGGATGGTCTCTCCCTCAGACTCTGCTCTTCACTTTGTCTCTGCATCTCCTTCTGTGGGTATTTTGTTCTTCCTTCCAAAAATGGCCACAGTATCAATACTTTGTTCTTCCTTTTTTTTGAACTTCATTTGATTTGTGAATTCTGTCTTGGGTATTCCAAGCTTCTGGGCTAATATCCACTTATCAGTGAGTGCAAACCATGTATGTTCTTTTGTGATTGGATTACCTCACTCAAGATGATATTTTCCAGTTCTAACCATTTGCCTAAGAATTTCATGAATTCATTGCTTTTAATAGCTGACTAGTATTCCATTGTATAAATATACCACATTTTCTGTATCCATTCCTCCATTGAGGGACATCTGGGTTCTTTCCAGCTTCTGGCTATTAGAAATAAGGCTTCTATGGGCATAGAGGAGCATGTGGCCTTATTACATGCTAGAGACTCCTCTAGATATATGACCAGGAGTGTTATAGCAGGATCCTCCAATAGTATTATGCTCAATTTTCTGAGGAACCACCAAACTGATTTCCAGAGTGGTTGTACCAGCCTGCAATCCCACCAGCAGTGGAGGAGTATTTCTCTTTCTCCACATCTTCTCCAGCATTTGCTGTCTCCTCCATTTTTGGTCTTAGCCATTCTGACTTGTGTGAGGTAAAATCTCAGGGCTGTTTTGCGCTGCATTTTCCTGATGACTAAGGATGTTGAACATTTCTTTAGGTGCTTCTCAGCCATTCAATATTCCTCAGTTGAAACTTCTTTATTTAGCTCTGTACCCCTTTCAAGGTTCCTAATTGGGTTATTTGGTTCTTTGGTGTCTAACTTCTTGAGTTATTTGTATGTATTGGATATTAGTCCTTTGTCAGATGTAGGGTTGGTAAAGATCTTTTCCCAATTTGTTGGTTGCCATTTTGTCCTATTGAAATCGTCATTTACCTTAGTAATTTTATGAGGTCCCATTTGTCAATACTTGATCTTAGAATGTAAGCGATTGGTGTTCTGTTCAGGAAATTTTCCCCTGTGCTCATGTACTCAAAGCACTTCCCCAATTTCTTTTCTATTAGCTTCAGTGTGTCTGATTTTATGTGGAGGTTCTTGATCCACTTGGACTTGAGGTTTGTACAAGGACATAAGAATGGATCAATTTGCATTCTTCTTCATGCTAACTGCCAGTTGAACCAACACCATTTGTTGAAAAGGCTATCTTTTTTCCACTGGTTGGCTTTAGCCCCTTTGTCAAGGATCAATTGACCATAGATGTATGGGCTCATTTCTGGGTCTTCAATTCTATTCCACTGATCTATCTACCTGCCACTGTACCAAAACCATGCAGTTTTTAGGTCTATTGCTCTGAGGTCCAGGATACTCATTCTTCCAGAAGTTCTTTTACTGCTGACAATAGTTTTAGCTATCCTGGGATTTTTGTTATTCTAGATGAATTTGAGAATTGTTCTTTCTAACTCTGTGAAGAATTGAGTTGAAATTTTGATGAGGATTGCATTGGATCTGTAGATTGCTTTTGGCAAGATGACTATTTCTACCATTTTTACAATATTAATCCTGCCAATGCACAAGCATGGGAGATCTTTCCATCTTCTCACGTCTTTGATTTTTTTTTTTTTATTCAGAGACTTGAAGTTCTTGAAGATCTTTCACTTGTTTAGGTAGAGTCACACCAAGATACTTTATCTTGTTTGTGACTATTGTGAAGGATGTTGTTTCTCTAATTTCTTTCTCAGCCTGTTTATCCTTTGAGTATAGGAAGGCTACTGATTTCTTAGAGTTAATTTTATATCTGCCCACATTGCTGAAGTTGTTTATCAGCTGTAGGAGTTCTCTGGATGAGTTTTTCTTTTTTTTGGGGGGGGGTCATTTAAGTATACTATCATATCATCTGCAAATAGTATAGTTTGATTTCTTCCTTTCTGATTTGAATCTCTTTGACCTCTTTTAGTTGTCTAATTGCTCTAGCTAGAATTTCAAGTACTATATTGAATAAGTAGGGAGAAGGAAGCAATGTGTAGTCTCTGATTTTAGTGGGATTCCTTCAAGGTTCTCTCCATTTAGTTTGATGTTGGCTACTGGTTTACTGTATATTGGCTTTTACTATGTTTAGGTATGAGCCTTGAATTCCTGATCTTTCTAAGACTTTTAACATGAAAGAATGCTGAATTTTGTCAAATGTCTTTTTGGTATCTAATGGAATGACAATGAGATTTTTTTCTTTGAGTTTATTTATGTAGTGGATTACATTAATAGATTTCCGTATATTGAACCATCCCTGCATCCCTGGTATAAAGCCTACTTGATCATGGTGAATGATCATTTTGATTTGTTCTTGGATTAGGTTGTCAAGAATTTTATTGAGTTTTTTTGCATCTATATTCATAAAGGAAATTGGTCTGAAGTTCTCTTTCTTTGTTGGATCTTTGTGTGGATTTGGTATCAGTGTAATTTTGGCTTCATAGAATGAGTTGGGTAGTGTTCCTTCTGTTTCTATTTTGTGGAATAGTTTGAAGAGTATTCGTATTAGGTCTACTTTCAAGGTCTGATAGAATTCTGCACTAAAACAATCTGATTCTGTGCTTTATGTGGTTGGGAGAATTTCAGTGGCTGCTTCTATTTCTTTAGGGTTATGGAAAAGTTTAGATGATCTGTCTGATCTTTATTAAATTTGGTATTTGGTATCTGTCCAGAAAATTGTGCATTTCATCCAGATTTTCCAGTTTTGTTGAGTATAGGCTTTTATAGTAGGATCTGGAGGTTTTTGAATTTCCTCCATTTCTTTTGGTTACATTCCCTTTTCCTTTCTGATTTTTTCAATTTGGATACTGTCTCTATGCCCTTTGGTTAGTCTAGCTAGAGGATTATCTATCTTGTTAATTTTTTCAAAGAACCAGCTCCTGGTTTTGTTGATTCTTTGTATAGTTCTGTTTCTTTCTACTTGGTTGATTTTTAGCCCTGAATTTCATGACTTCTTGCTTTCCATTCCTATTGGGTGCATTAGTTTCTTTCTGTTTTAGATCTTTCAGCTGTGCTGTTAAGCTGCTAGTTTATGCTCTCTCCAGCTTCTTTTTGGAGGCACTCAGAGCTATGAGTTTTCCTCTTAGCACAGCTTTCATTGTGTCCCCTAAATTTGGGTATGTTGTGCCTCCATTTGCACTAAATTCTAAAGTCTTTGATTTCTTTCCTTATTTCTTCCTTGACCAAAGTTATCATTAGTAGAGCATTGTTCTGCTTCCATGTGTATATGGGCTTTCTGTGATTTTCGTTGCTTTTGAAGACTACCCTAACTTCATAGTGACCTGATAGGAGGCAGGGGCTTAGTTCAATCTTCTTATATCTGTTGAGGTCTGTTTTGTGACAAAATATATGGTAAATTTTGGATAAAGGACCATGAGGTGCTGAGAAGAAGGTATATTATTTTGATTTAGGATGAAATGCCCTATAGATATCTGTTAAATCCATTTGGTCCAAAATTTCTTTCAGTTTCACTGTGTCTTTGTTGAGTTTGTGCTTCCCTAATCTGTCCATTGATGAGAGTAGGGTATTGAAGTCACCCACAATTTTTGTGTGAGGTGCAATGTGTGCTTTGAGCTTTAGTATAGTTTCTTTTATGAATGAGGGTGCCCTTGCATTTGGAGCATAGACATTTAGAATTGAGAATTTTTGGTAGACTTTTCCTTTGATGAGTATGAAGTGTTTTTCTGTGTCTTTTTTGATGACTTTTGGTTGAAAGTCAATTTTATCTGATATTAGAATGACTATTCTAGCTCATTTCCTGGAACCATTTGCTTAGAAAATTGTTTTCTAGCCTTTTAGTCTGAAGCAGTATTTGTCTTTGAAATTGAGATGTGCTTCCTGTACACAGCAAAATGGTGGGTCCTGTTTACATATCCAGTCTTTTAGTCTATGTATTTTTATTGAGGAATTGAGTCCATTCATGTTAAGAGATATTAAGGAAGAGTGATTCTTGCTTCCTGTCATTTTGATATTATTTTTATGTTTGGTGTTTATCTTCTTTTGGGTTTGTTGAAAGAAGATTACTTTCTTGCTTTTTTCTAGGGTGTAGTTGCCCTCCTTATATTGGCATTTTCCATTTATTATCCTTTGTAGGCCTGGATTTGTGGAAACATATTTTGTAAGTTTGGTTTTATCACAGAATATCTTAGTTTCTTCATCCATGCTGATTGAGAGTTTTGCTGGGTATAGTAGTCTGAGCTGACATTTATGTTCTCTTAGAGTTTGTATGACATCTGCCCAGGATCTTCTTGCTTTCATAGTTTTTGGTGAGAAGTTTGGTGTAATTCTAATAGGTATGCCTTTATATGTTACTTGATCTTTTTCTCTTACTGCTTTTAATATTCTTTCTTTGTTTAGTGCATTTGGTGTTTTGATTATTGTGTGACAGAAGGAATTTCTCTTCTGGTCCAGTCTGGTTGGAGTTCTGTAGACTTCTTGTTTGTTCATTTGCATCTCTCTCTCTTTAGGTTAGGGAAGTTTTCTTCTATAATTTTGTTTAAGATATTTACTGGCCTTTTAAGTTGTATATCTTCACTCTGTTCTATACCTATAATCCTTAGTTTTGGTTTCCTGTATCCCTGTATTCCATTGTATCCTGGATTTCTGGATGTTTTGGGTTACATGCTTTTTGCATTTTCCATTTTCTTTAACTGTTGAGTCAATGCTTTCTATGTTATCTTCAGAGCCTGAGATTTTTTCTATCTCTTTTATTCTGTTGTTGATGTTTGCACCTATGACTCCTTATTTCTTTCCAAGGTTTTCTATCTCCAAAGTTGTCTCCCTTTATGATTTTTTTGTTGTTTTTACTTTCATTTTTAGATCCTGGATGGTTTTTTCAGTTCCTTCACTTGTTTGTGTTTTCCTCTACTTCTTTAGGAGATTTTTGTGTTTCATCTTTCAGGGCTTCTACCTGCTGACCCATGTCTTCCTGTATTTCTTTAAGAGGTTTCTGTGTTTCCTTTTTAAGGGCTTGTACTTGTTGACTCATGTTCTCCTGTATTTCTTTAAGGGAGTTATTTAATTCCTTCTTGAAATCCTCTATTACCATCATGAGATGTGATTTTAAAAGTAATCTTGTAAGAGTCTTAAAAGAATCACAAATCTAAACTTTTATGTAAAAATCTGTCATATCTAACTTAAATCCTCAAATGCATATCTACTCACCACCAAGTCTGCATAAATCATATCAGGAAGTTGAGGACAAAAATGGGTATAAGAAATTAATTATCAGTTGTCCAGCCTCAGTGAGAGTCATGTCAGCCAGTGCTGCCATTGTTCTTGTTCTCTGACCATAAAAGGTCCCTAGCTTAACTAATGAGAGTGCGCCTTTCTGAACTTTAAATTGCTCCTTATGATTTTCTACATCAGAACTAGGAGTAAAAACATCTTAACCTAAGCTTCACTAAGAACTTTATTTTTCCAGATGTTTTCAAAGGGTGTTGGTCAATGCTGACAATCTACATCTCTAAGCTGTCTCCTAGGGTGGTGATTGAATCATTAATCTGTTTCAGCAGCAATGCCTGAAAGAGATCAACGATTATTATCGTGAATGCCAGTTATACTGTTCAATGAGAGACTGGTAGCCCCCATAGGGTTTCCATATAATTCTTAGATTCAGAGGGAATTGAGGGCAGTGAGCAGGGCAAAACTCCATAACAGCATGAAGTCCCCAAGACACATAGTTCTGTGGGCCATGTCATTCACCCTTCTAAGAGCTGGATGGGAGGACACCAGAAGAGCACAGTCCTCTGAATCAACTAAGCAAGGTCCATATGAGCTCATAGAGTCTGAAGCAGCAAGCACAGATGCCTACATGGGTCTACACCAGGTCCTCTGCATGTATGTTATAGATAATAACTTAGCATGTTTTATGAGACTCTTCACCTTGAGAATGAGTGGGTCTCTGACTCTTGCACTTGCTCTTGGGATTCTTCTCCTATTGGGTTTCTATGTCCAGCTTCAATATGATAGTTTTGCTTCATATTATATTTTATTTTATTATGTTTGGTTGTTATTTCTTAGAACCCTGTACTTTGCTAATGAGAACAGAAATGAAGTGTGCCAGGAAAGGGAGGAAAAAGGGAGGAATTAGAAGGAATGAAGAGAGAGAAAATTATAATCAGGATATATTGTGAAAAATTATCTACTTTGAATAAAAGAAAAAAATCTGTTAAAATTATATGAACCATAAAAGTAATATAACAAAAATGAAATAATAGGCTTAACATATCAATGTTTTTTTTTAAATTAGTAAGAGAAAAGTGGGCCTCTCAAAAGTAAGTTGATCATAAATATAAATATGTGTTTTATAAAACAGGGTATAAAAATCTTCAACATGAATATGAAAGATATTTAACTTTGCTGGTATTTTCAGACATAAAAATAAATAATAACTCAAACTGCTATTTCCATTTGAGGATTCTATTTAAATGTCTAAAATATCATCGGATAAACTCTACTGAAAATATATGTACATATTAATTAAACTGTGTTTTGCTATTCTGTCTTGGTGCTAGCTTAATTTCTCCTATTTATATTCTGAATATCATTTGATCTCTATGCATTGATACATTTTACACTATACCTCATATCTAGGTACTGTCACCATGGAGGATTAAAACAAGACAGACAATGAGGAACAAATGGCCCTTCCTTCTTGGCACAGGTTAGACATTCTTTTGAACAATTCAGTCCAAGTTTAGTTATGAACTAAGAAAACACATTCCATCAGAGTGTGTGCCTTTTTCCTGTCTTTCTAAATTGCTTTCAAATTTTGTATTCTTAACTACCCAAAGCTCACTGTCCTTATAGCATTCTAAGGATGGTAATTTAATTGTGAAGTACTGCTGGATGTTGTTAAGCTTCAGAGTGTCAGTTGTATGATGCAGTGGGTTTTGGACTGGAACTTTTCATTCCTTAAATAATTATCTAGACATGAGTATTGTTCAATGCTCTTCCAGATTATGGGGTTTGGGTCAAAATAAACAGTATTAGAGTTAACTCATTGGAGGATAGCCATGCCCCTAAAACTCATCGAGGAATAACATGAAAATTTTAGTCTGATCAGTGTTTCCTGGGCTTTGGCTAGGACACTGGTTCCACTGTTTTACACACACACACACACACACACACACACACACACACACATGCATGCACAAGCACATGCACATGCACACGCACACACAAGTAAATAGAAGAAAGGTAATATGGATGAGTTCTAACCTGTCTAGCTCCCACCCCTTTCAGTCCTTGATTATCCTGTGCTTAATTCAGGCTACTCTTAACTGATGGAAACCACTTGCTATATAATCTCAAAGGCCTTAAATTTCAGATACTTTGTTCTTCTTCAGGGCTACAAAGAAACCAAGTGGAAGCATACTTACCTCAGTGAGACTCTGGGTCCAAACATTGACACCATAAAAATAAGTAAAGTAAAAATAAATACATTTTACTTATAGCAAAAAACAAAATATATAGAAGTTACAACATTATAAAGTATTATTTCCATCACAAATTTGTAACTCAGCACTGAGATTAGGTAATAGTACAAAGGTCAAATTAATTTTCACCATCTATTTAAGATTCAGGAGATGCTACTACTTCATCTTGAAAAGTTTATAAAATATATTATAAATCTATAAAAACAACTGAATATAATTCTAAATCCCTATTAAAGTAATCACTGCCAGATGTCCCAGGTTAAGAACTGATAACATAAAATCTGCATAATAGTCAGGCTAAGAACTTAAATAAGCTCAGCTTAATTGAAAATAGTTACATTTCTGAAACACAGTTCATTCCTGAGACTCTGAAGGGAACATTATTAAAATATCTAGCTAACCAAGTATGAAGAGATCATCGCTACAAGATTCATAATTAACATAGTATACACAGAGTGTATGCTTGTTTTGAGGTTAGTTTAGGTCTTGCATTCCTGTTTCAACTCCTCTTAATTCTAGAACTCTCTAGCACCCTTTTTGTGCTACTTAGATGAGGAACTGAGCTCAACACTGTCCGATGAAATTAGTGGTGACTTAAGTGGAGAGAAGAGGACAGTTTATCATAACGGAGCTGTGAGATGCATGTGGAGTCCTATTTGAGACTTGTTCACTTGTTAGGGCTGTACTGTGTGTGTTTGAATGTGAGCACAAATGTGTGCATAGCCAATGCCTGTTACAGAAGAAGGAGTCCATGGAACTGAGTCTTTTTTTTTCAGAATATAAAAATATCCTATTTTGAGATCACCCTTACTTATTTTTGTATTTCACTATAGATCTCTGTAAATTACAATATCAAATGGTGTGTTTAATCTAGGCCTTTCTCTTTTAAGTTTTACTTTCACTGAATGTCCCAAATGACATACGTGAACTCACTCTCTGATCTTGAAAGCTCTTTAAACATAACTCTAAGGCTTAGTGGCAAATTACATGACCTTCTCCAAAGGGCAAAATTATTCCTTATTATTACAATACAGTTATGGCACTACCTGGAATTGTCCAGACCTGTGGAAATATACCCAATTCGTAGCTTATGAGAGCACACAAAAATAGGAAGACTTTGATCTCTGAAATTATAAAGGTCCTTAGTGGCCTTCCCACCAGACCCAGACTCACAGTGGAGGCCATTTATGAAGAAACCATTCATAGCAAATCTTAATTATGTGGGACTTTGTTGAGGTTAAGTCCCATGGACTTGAGGCAGGCAGTAGTCTAATATCAGAGGAAAATGAAATATTTTGACATGAGTTCAAGGATCACAGTTTGCATACTGAAGCCAAAATAAATATTGTGACTTTTAAACACAAGTCTCCATTGTAAAGCTGTCATAAAGTGAGTTAGTACTTGATGACATTTAAATTTCAGCAAGAAATATGTTCATGTAATGAAAGGTCATTTGATGTTGACTGCAATGTCAAAAGGTCTTCCATAAGCATGGAGTGTACACAGTTCCTAAGTGTCAGGGAAAAAGTGTCTCTCCTTTGTGTACTGCTTGAGATATACAACATACATCCATAGCTGTTGGATCTGGTGGCAATCTGATATTAAATGGAATTGCTACAAAATCAACCAAATAAAACATTGCTTTCTGTGCTTCAATGTATTCAATATGTATATCCTTGCTTTATGAAGGATATCCTACATATTGAGTACTAAATATGTAGGATATTCTTCATAAAGCAAGTTATATTATTGTAGCCAGCATATGTGTATGTATGTGTGGCATGTTTGTGTGTGTGCATGTGCATAAATGTGTGGGGGTGCATATGATGGGAGTGACCATGCATACATTTGTGTATGTGGAAGCCAGAAGTTGATAAGAACATCTTCCTTAATTTTTTCAAGTTGCTTGCTTCGAAGATTCCCCTGTTTTCACCTCCAAGGCCCTGGGACTAGAAAACTGAGCCACCTTGCCTCCCTGGGGTGAGTACTGCTGATGTGAACTCCAGTCATTGTGGTTCTCAGCACACACACTGTCCACTAAGCCACCTACCAAGCACCTCACCATGAGTTCATAAACATCTCACAGTCAAATGAAGATGTTTATGAACTACTTTTTCTATTATTCCTTTGTATTTGGAGAGCAGAGAAGGAGCAGAATCTGAGTCTAGTTGCCTCCCTCTTATTGTCCACTCCATCATTGCTTTTAGCTGGGCCCTGCCACACGGTGGAAAACAAAAAGTCAGCTAACATGGAATCTGTGTGTGTGTGTGTGTGTGTGTGTGTGTTTACATTGATCTTGCCCCTTTAAATAACTACCCTGATCAGTTCATCCAAAATAATGAATATGGCTCAACTCAAAATGAGAAAGCAGGAGAAGACAGGTGATGCTCCGTCACCAGCCAGGACCTAAGCAGATGCTTCTCTGCGTGTTGCTGTAGGTGAGAAGAAAACAAACCAACCAGCCTAGCTCTGGTGGCTGATTCCCAGCATCGTGAACAACTAAATCAGGGCTGCACAAAAGCAGAGTGCTTTGGCTTTGGTGTGGTGCACTGTGACTCAACAGATAACTGCCACAGAGCCATCCTTTCATAGCTTGATTTTGATTCTGTAAACCAGCTTTGTTGCTGATTATATAGCCCATTTCCTTTCTTGGCTCAAAACAGGTGAAAAAAATTAAAGGTATGTTTGGGAAAGAGTGGATACTGTATGGGCAGCCTTGTGACAAAAGCTTGAGTCTAATGAAAACCAGTAAGTTCCAGGAGCATTGCAGGATCAGACAGCAGGTATAATAAATTGTAACCTATACAATCCATGAAGCATGTACCCTGCTCACTCTTGTCCTGCTGCCTCAATTAAGAGGACTTGTCTCGTCTCTAAAGGGATGCAATATTTTAAACCTCTATTTCCTCCCTCTTAAGTATCTCTGGTTAGTGGAATCATATGGTGGGTTCTTTCTTATTTCTGCTTCTCCTTCAATTTTAATGTATTTGAACGTGCAAATTGGTTTGACAGTGAAGTGGTAAACTGTGCCTGGTTATGAAATGTTATCTTGCAAGGCACAATCACCTTAAAATATGTTCCCAGAGTCCTCATCCAATGCCATTCTGCTTATTGCAGGCATCTCTGATCAGACCAAATCAGCCATAATCAGGCAGTATTTACAGCTCAGCCAGGCTTAAAACACTGACATCTGGCTTGTGCAAGCAGGTGGCTTTCACTGGGAGTTCCTGAATGGTTTCTCAATCAATACTTGTGAATACCTTTAGAGACGAGACAGCAAAACCTTTAGACAATACTCCAAAACATAACAGTAGACTACCTCTACTTTTTTCTCCCTCATCTTTTTCTGTAAATCCAGATTATTTCCCCATACAGCTTTTGGAATGATGGATAGAAACCAATTTATTTTCTTGAGATGAATGAAAATACCATCAAGTTAGTTTATAGGTTTCTTGCCTAATTTTCTCTTACAGTAGAACATTCAGTCAGGAGGAGGAGTAACCAGGCAAGATGTTAGGAGGCTCCCAGGCAGCTCCCTCCTTCAGTAATCTAGTCATTAATGAATGACTCGGTGTCTGTCGTACCACAGCTTTCGTCCATGATCTAAAGGCAGAGTTTTTTGAAATGAGACAGTGTCTTACCTTTAGGAGATTGTATTCTATTTATGTTGGCTCATGAAATCTAACATCTCTGTCATTAAACTCAAACCAGTGTGTGTGTGTGTGTGTGTGCTGAAACTGGTGACCTCACTCTGAATCAGGATCGTGACTGTCGCACAGTCTTTGTGTCTGTATTAGTCACTATCTCCATTGACCTAACAACACACCCAACAAAGCAACTCAAGGTAGGAAGGGTTTGGCCTACCATTTGATGCAACAATTCATCAGCATGGAGAAGATGGGGCTGGAAGTAAGTAAGGCTCAAGTGGTAATTGACTGATTGGGAAGCTGTATTGAGTCCTCCTCAGCCAGGAACAGAGCCATGAATGCTCGTATCTTGTTGGTCTTCTCTTTTTATTTTTTGTGTCACATGTTATGAGGCTGCACATATTCAGGGCAGGTATTCTTCCCTCAGTAACTTCTGAGGAACTGCCCTCACAAACATGCCTAGTAATTTCTCCTAAAAGAATCCAAATCCAGACAAGAAAGACTCCCACTAGCCAGTCTGTTAGCAATTCCAGCTCCTGGAATTTCTAGAGAGCGCCACCTGGTGATCAAGCTTTTTAATACATGGCCCTACGATGTTCATGATTTCTTGTGGAAAAGCATTAGGCAGCATCAAACCTCTTAACCTCTATCCACAAGATGTACTGGTGACACTAATAAAACAACAGTTCTTTCTGTTGATCTGTTTTGGACTTTTCTGTGGGAAATATGTCCAGAAAAGTGACCCTTTCTAAGACTGGTAAGATAGAAATCATTTCTTTCTGCTCAAGTGATCAGCCTGAGACTCTGCCCTGAAAGTGTCCCCTTTGTGTTAGAAGAAGCTTCCATGTTCATACTGAGTCTATGCGGTGATGTGTGCAAAGTGATAAGAGGGCAGTTAGCTGTGATTTACAATATATCAACACATAGCTTTGGGTTGTGCTAATAAAATGTACAGTGGTGAAAGAAGCTGTGTCTTATTCCTGGTTTTGCTCATTTGCTTTGTTATAAAAATTCAAGATACTGAACCACTGGCTTCTACAATGAAGGAGTGTCTGAGGAATGCTAATGGGGGTTCTTTATTTGTTGCACTGTGTGGTCAGATTCTTGACTATTCCTAATTGGAGGGCCATTGCAATGGCCCAGTTTGAGAGCACCAATAGAAATGGATCTTGAGACCCATTTCTTAATTGAGAATAAGATTGCCTCTAGAACTCAAAAGAATGACCCAAAGATGCTGTTCCTGTTTAGAATTTCATGTTCTCATGATGTTACCAGTATTATAGATTGAACTTAGCATCTTGTACATGCTAGGCCGGGTGTTACCAATGTTCTCAGTATTGTCCAGGATGAAGATGTTAGCTGACTGAATAATACTTATAATTACCTATGATGACAGGACTTATCTTTCACTCAGGGCACTGGAGCGTTCCCTTTCTGTTTTTATTTATGGAAAAGGGAAGTAAATATACTTTATGATAAAATTAAAGATTTACACGGAAAATTTTTCAGATAAACACATTAAAATTAACAATTTTCATGGAAAATTAAAGAGTAAAGTGGTAGACATGTAAAACATTGGTAAATTAATTGAAATATGGGATAGATACAATTCATTATAGAATTGAAGATTTATGTGGAAAATATTTCTGATAAAATTGTAGAAAAATGTAAAAAACATGTTAGAATTGAAGGTTATCATGGAAAAATTTATGAAGATAGATGATAGGCATAAAAGTATTCCTGAGTCTATTGAAAGTGGAATTATAAACATTTTCTGATAAACTTGAAGATTTACATGGAAAATATTTCTGATAAAATTGAAGAAATATATAGAAAAACATGTAAAAATTAAATATTATCTGGAAATTATACAGATAAAATGATAGGCATAAAGATAATTATAAGTTGATTGAAGGTAGAATTATAAACATTTTCAGATAAAATTGAAGATTTACATGGAAAATATTTCTGGTAAAATTCAAGAAATACATAGACAAATACATTTTGACTATTTCATGGAAAATTTTAAACATAAAATGGTAGATATAAAAACTCTTTGTAAATTAATTAAAGGTGGAATTACAAACATTTGTGATAAAAATCAAAGATTTACATTGCAAACATTTCTGATAAAATAGAGGAAATATATAGAAAGACATTAAAATTGAAGATTATAATGAAAAATAATACAGATAAAATGGTAGACATAAACACATAACTAAATGAATTAAAAGGGGAATTACAAACATTTTCTGATAAAATTGAAGTTTTACATGAGAAATATTTCATTAGTCTATGTCTATTTATTGGGGAGTTGAGTCCATTGTTGTTAAGAGATATTAAAGAATAGTGATTGTTGCTTCCTGTTATTTTTAATGTTATTTTTATGTTTGTGTGGGTACCTTCTTTTGGGTTTGTTGGAAGAAGATTACTTTCTTGCTTTTTCTAGGGTGTAGTTTCCCTCCTTCTGCTGGCATTTTCCATCCATTATCCTTTGTAGGGCAGGATTTGTGGACAGATATTGTGTAAATTTGGTTTTATCATGGAATATCTTGGTTTCTCCATCTATGAAAATTGAGAGTTTTGCTGGGTATAGTAGCCTAGGCTGGTATTTGTGTTTTCTTAGGGTCTGTATGAGGTCTGTGCAGGATCTTCTAACTTTCATCATCTCTGATGAGAAGTCTGGTGTGATTCTGATAGGTCTGCCTTTATAATATTTTAATATTCTTTCTTTGTTTAGTGAATTTGGTGTTTTGAATTTGTTATTATGTGCTGGGAGGACTTTCTTTTCTGGTCCAGTCTGTTTGGAGTTCTGAAGGCTCCTTGCATGTTCATGGGCATCTCTTTTCTCTAGGTTAGGGAAGTTTTACAATTTTGTTGAAGATATTTATTGGGCCTTTAAGATGTAAATCCTCACTCTAGTCTATACCTATAATTCTTATGTTTGGTCTTCTCATTGTGTCCTGGAGTTCCTGGATGTTTTGGGTTACCAGCTTAATGCATTTTGCATTTTCATTGACTGTTGAGTCAATGTTTTCTATGGTATCTTCAGCACCTGAGGTTCTTTCTTCTATCTCTTGTATTCTGTTGTTGATGCTTGCATCTATGACTCCTGAATTCTTTCCAAGGTTTTCTATCTCCAGAGATGTCTCACTTTGTGATTTCTTTATTGCTTCTACTTCCACTTTTAAATCCTGGATGGTTTTGTTTAGGTCCTTCACTTATTTGTTTGTGTTTTCCTGTAATTCTTTAAGGAAATTTTGTGTTTCTTCTTTAAGGGCTTCTGCCTGTTGACCCATGATCTCCTGTATTTCTTTAAGAGATTTTTGTGTTTCCTCTTTAAGGGCTTTTACCTGTTGAATGATGTTCTCCTGTATTGCTTTAAGTGAGTTTTTAAGTCTTTCTTGAAGCCCTCTCTATCAGCATCATGAAATTCAATTTTAAATCCAACTCTTGCTTTTCTGGTGTGTTGGGGTATCCAGGACTTGCTGTGGTGGGAGAACTGTGTTTTTTTTTTTTTTAATATTTTTATTTTCTACATTCTTTGTTTACATTCCAAATGATTTCCCTTTTCCCAGATCCCCCCTCCCCATATGTCCCATAAACCTTCTTCTCTCCATCCCTTCTCACTGGGTTTTGATGTTGCTAAGTGGCCTTGGTTTCTGTTGGTAGGGTTCTTGTGCTTGCCTTTTGACATCTGGTGCTAGTTGGTATTGTTGTCTCTGGCTGGAGTTTATTCCTCCTGTGGGCCTATAAGCCTGTGCCCTTACTCCTTTGAGCTCAAAAGTGAAAGCACTGCTGGGAGATCTCTCTCTCTCTCTCCTAGTGGGCTATGCACTGAAGGCTGTGGAGTCTCCAGACTCTCTGGTGCCAATCCAACTGTTCCCTTTCAATGAGTCATTTCGTGAACGGTTCTGTATTTTGAATGAGTATGTGAGCCTAAATCTCCAGGATGACATCATGTCCCCATGCTTATGGGAATAGAGAGCTGAACGTGATAGAGATCTGGTCTTCAGGAATATGAGAGGCAATGCTTATCTGGGACATTCTAAGGGAAGTAAGGGGAAGCTATAGGAAATCCTCCAACCTCAGACTGCTACAATATATATTGCATGGAAAATATGACCAAAGTCCATACTATCAAAGTGTATTCATCTCTAGGTGATCAGAGAATGGAATGAAGAATTTCTGTAGTACTTAGTCTGAAAGCTGTAATCAAGTACAATGTGGTATTAATGATGTTCAAGTTTTCTGTCAGATTTACTCATTTTTCTCAGACTTGGCCACTGGAAAATTGTATCATGACCTCTTGCTTTCTTGCTTCTGCTCTGTCCCCTTGCTCCTGTGCTCCTGCTCCCCTACCCCGTCTTCCTGTGCTCATGGCAGGCTTCTACTCCCTTTCTCTCTTCCTATCACAGTCTATACTACCCTTTCAACTCTCCTCCGCATGCCCTGAATAAACTCCATTCTATACTTAAAAAAAAAAGAAAAGAAAAAGAAAAGAAAGAATGAAGGAAGCTATTCAGTGGAACAACAGGGGAAATGGTTCTTACTTTAATCAGTCAACAGACAGCTTTTAATTATAGATTTTGATTTTTATAGGTGATGCTTTAGTTTGTGTTAAGTTCTATGAACTATTTCCCCAAGCTTATCAAAATATGTTTGACAATCAAGTTTCACCTGGGATTTACCTGGGAATTATTTATTGTAATAAAGAATAGACACTTTCACAGTTTATATGTTCTGCATCACTGTTTTATGCTAAAGGGAAAAGGAAGGTCTAGAAGAGACAGTGTGTGGACTGAATAAAATCCCAAGTCTTTACTGAGTAGAATACTGTAAAATACTGAACCAAACTAACATTGTGAAGAAGGACATAGCTTAGAGTTCTAATTAAATGAACAATTAATTGTGAATTTCTTTATCTGACTTAAAAGTATGGTGGTGGAACCAGTTGTAGGATCCATTAGCACAATTTAGATTTCACTTAGTTTGGGAACTCATGGAAGAAAATAGGCCTTGACTCTTCCCTACAGGTTCTAAACATGAGGTCAAACTTCCTCTGTGGTAAAGAACCAATGGGTAAGGAATGGTACAGGGTGGTTTAATACCAATCTCTTGGAGATTTATCATCAAATAATAAGGTAAAATTGTAATTTCTGATTTTCTAATTCTAGTGTCTATGTTAGAAGGAGGCAATGTATTTAAAAACATATAAAATTCATGTTAGCACAATTAAAAATTTATTTTTTACCTTCATTAACTTTAAAAAAGTTGTGGTTTGTTTCATAGAGCTTATTTTTAAACTAAAGGAGACATAATGATTCATAGATCCCTATTGGAAATGACTTAAATTATTCACTGTAAAAGTGATTCCTCCAGAAGTGGAGGAAAGGATGATAGACCTGAATCAGCAAATTCAACATCTCTCATTCTTTCTTCTACAGACTGCTGTCTCTACTATCAGTATCCTAACTACAGCCAGAAGCTAATAATAGCTAGATTTCAGTTATAGCCTATAAGTCATCAAATTGGAACCTTATTTTGCTGCTATAACTTCTCATATTTTGAAATACACCAGGGGATATATTAAGATTATAAACAAATATTTAAAACAAAAACAATAAGAACGGGATGGAGAGAGAGGCAGTGCTTGAGAGTATTAGCTGCTCTTGAAGAGGATTGGAGGGTTTACTTTACCATACCCAAGTGCTAGCTCCTGATCCCTTGTTAATCCAATTCTGGGGTACCTGCTGCCCTCTTCTGGCCTCTATAGGCACTGCATATTATGGGGCAGATACATACACATAGACGAACACATGCATAAAGTAAATACACCTCTTTAAGATGAATATAAACAAGGTATTTTCAGAAAATACCCATGCTTCCAAAACAGTCATTTTGTTTTACAGTCCAACTATGCAAAAGATAATCTTGCTTTTATCTTGAGCTTCATGATTAGTAATACTTGATGGTCTGATGCTTTTCTCTCCTGTATGCACTAGGAAATGCTTACCCATCTTCCAATGACGATAACTGAAAGAATTTGTTGGCTCCTGTCTATGCACATAACTTCTGATACTCACAGTGCTTACAGCACTGCATTATGTCTTATTCACTCATCCAAAATCTGATTCTTTCACTACAGTGAGAAGACACATGAAGCAGTTTGTTTGTACTCCACAAGCCTATAAAATAATTTTCATACAGGCCTGGAATAAGCTGAAACTAAATGGATTTAAGTAGATATTATATGGTCCAAATAATCAGAATTGCTTTAATTGAATTTTATTTACCGCAGTGTAACAGACTTTCAATTAGGTCAACTTTGAACTTGCCTGCCAAAATGACAATCGAGTTAGCAAAGCAACTAACTGTCTTTTGAGAAAGAGACAATATTTTCTCAGGTAGTCTCATCACTTGCTTTTGAAAGCAGAGTTGTAATTATATAACCTCTATTTATGCAACCCATCACTGTTAATTTTAATCACATGGATTTTTTTTGTTTGTTTCTTCCTAGACAGGGGAAAGACATTTCATTACATTTAATGCAGTGTTTATGTACATATCTGCATCAGGCCTGCTGAGATGCTATCCCAGTGAAATGATAATCTCTCTGACAACCTGATAATGAAAAGACCAAACACAGAAAGACATCTGATAACACAAAACTGCTATTGATGCATATTTGCATACTGATAGCATTATGCTAATGACAGGCCACTATCATATTAACATGGACTTAAGAGTATTATCTCAGACTAGTTTGAATTTAGAATTTACTAATTCTATCTACATATTCAAATCAAAATGTAAACCACATGGATGTAATAAACCCGAAGCTGGGAGAAAACTGATATATGAAATAACAAGTATTATATAGCCATATTAAAATGATATTAATTAGTAACAGTATGCTTATAAAATAGCCAACTGAAAAGAATTCTAAGTGCATACTCTCATTATTAAAAATAGGCAAAATGGATCAGGATGTGGTGGCACAAGCATTTAACTCTAGCTCTTGGGAGGCAGAAACAAACTGATCTGTGTGAGTTCCAGGTCAATGTCATCTACACAATAAGTTTCTGGCCAGCCACAGCCATGTAATGATCCCTTGTCAATGTAAAGGAGGAGACACAACTCTATGTGGGGGCTTCTAGAAAGGATCAAGTGGTGGGGGCAAGCCTCCCATAAGAGTAGAGAGCACATTCCAACGAATTTATAAAGCTTACCCTAATTTGTTTTGTTGTATGATTATCAGCTAATTCTCTTACAGGTTCTCCACTTTTAAAAAGGAGGCGGCATCAGTCTAAGGGGCCCAGACATGGTCATACCATCTACTTGCCTTCATGTTTTTCTGAGCAGGCACATATATAATTCCTGCTATTGCTCTCTGTGGATCAGACTCTTGACTCTTCCAGTGTTAGATTTCAAGGTGACTTCAGATTTCTTGGGACATATCAGGACTATGGAAACATCTAACTTCATAGACAGCTTACAGGTTCTTAGGCTGTCTAGCATGAAGTTAACCACAGTTGAACTACCCAGGACCTATTTTATAAGACAATCTAGCAACTCTCTCTGTCATACACATGATATAATATAAATATACAGTCTATTGTTTCTGTTCCTTCTCAGTTTATCTCTGCCTCCTCCTTACTGTGCAGGAGTTTCTTACTAAGAATTGAACAGCATTGCCTGCTGGTTCTTTTAACTCAAGACATGTACAAGTCTGTAAGAAATGCATGTAGGAAAGGTATGGATCTTAGCTGATAGAACGTTTATCTAAAATGAGCAAACTAGTTCCAATCTCAGTCCCCATTATCAAACTCAGTGTGATGGTGTATACCTATAATTATAGCATTTAGGAGGTGCTTCTCAAGAACATGATGAATTTGTGGCTAGCTTATGCAACATAAGGTCCTTCCCTCAAAGAAACAAAAACTTTACAGAACAGGTTGGCTTTGAACTGGCAGTGATCCTCCTGCCTCCACTTTCTGAATGCTGGGCTTACAAGTGTCTGCTATCATGCCTAGAAATTAGCCAGAATTTCTTACATACCACTTGGCTACATTAACATATTAGTTATTACTGTATTTTAAGTAGTTTATTTTAAAATACTCATTAGTTATTACCACGTGGCATGCTAAGACCCAGATAAAATTGACAATGTTTTAATCCCCTTCATGTTAGTGACATTATTGGGCATAAAGTAATGAAGTAAATGCCTTTGCAGGTAATAATTCATATTCAGAGAGGAGAGAGGTACCCATAACATACTAATCTCTGCAAGCTGGATCAGAAAGTTAGTGACAGTTCCTAGAAATCGGTATATTAAAATCTCCCTGGGACTCACCAACACCTAATCAAGGAATTCTGCTTTTTCAGCCATTTAAACTGGCATCTTCTAAAGAAAATATATCAATTAACAAGAATGGCTAATTCTATTATTATTTCCCAAGAGATCTTTCTCATCAGTTTTCTTTGAAAAATGAACAAACAAAAACAAAACAGACAAAAATAAAACAAAAAACACTTGTCATCATGTGAAGGACAGATTAAAGAAATGGGTATCCCCAAAAGTTTCTCTACCATACCACACAGACACTTGCTCATCTATGGTCATAGCAGCTTTATTCATAATAGCCAGAAACTGGAACAACCTAGAGATCCCTTAACTAAAAAGTGGATACAGAAAATGTGGCTCATTACACAATGGGATACTATTTAGCTACCAAAGATAAAGACATCATGAACTTTGTAGGCAAATGAACTAGAAAATATCATCCTGAGTGAGGTTATCCAGACTCAGAAAGACATACAAGGAATGTACACACTTATAAGTGGATATTAGCCATAAAGTGCAGGATAGCTATGCTACAATCCACAGACCCAATGAAGTTAAGTCACAAGGAGGGCCAAAAAGTGGATACTTGATTCTCACTCAGAAGGGAAATAAAAAAGACATTGGAAGTGGATAGAGGGAGGGAACTGGGTAGAAGAGGTGGTGGGGAGGGAAACCTGGAAGGAGATTAAGTGTGGGGAGACATTGTGCTGTGAGAGAGAACAGAAATTTGGAGACATCACTGGAACTACATGGAAAACCAGAACAGGAGAGGTTCTTGGGGTATTATGGGGGTGACCCTAGCTGAGACTCCTAGCTCTGTGGGTTGCCAGCTTAGTGCAGGAAGCTGCAGGTCTGGAAGAACAATAGACTTCACCTAGGTCTAAAAGCTCCCACCCTAGGTGGGCAGTAGTGGCAAGCACCAAGGTCTGAATTTTCCCACTCAAAGGTGCAGGGAAGGGCATACTTGCGTGCTAACACAGCACCAAGACATGTTATTTTGCATGATATAAGCATGTACAAGAAAAACAAGCATATGTGAATATACAAATGTATCAATTAACATAGATAACTCAGAGAATGAGTCTGTGATACCAGATAATGATTAGTTTTTAATGCCCAAATATAGAACTTTTATTAATAAACAAAAGCAATGGGAAAATGATAGTCTGTAGGCTGTTAGTGGGTTCCTTCAGTAAGGATTGAATTTGCCACCAAACCTGATGACTCCAGATTATTATTAAGAAGCTGCATGGTGGAAGGAAGGATAGACTTATCTAAATTGTTCCCTGACCACTACACACACACACACACACACACACCTGTTCCTTGGTACACAAGTGTGTACACATAATCACACAAATAAATGCATGTAATAGTTATTTAGAAAAGCAACAGTTTGTTTAACCTCACAGGGCAGTAAACTGATAGAATAAATTAAGTCAATACATTAATACATAATAAAACTGTTTTAAAGGTATGTCTTTATCATGATTCAAAAGATGTTTTTTATGATTTACACATATGGTATAATACATTTTATCAATCCACTTTTTAGGAAAAGATAAAGATTTATTTTTATTTTATGTGTCTGAGTGTTTTGCCTGCATATATGTATAACATCTGAGTGCAATGCCTGCAGAGTCCAGAAGAGGGCGTCAGAACTCCTGGGACTGGAGCTTGAGATGTGCTCGTAGCCTCTCAGCCCTTTATCCATGCACTTCTGGAATCATCTTTATTGCTCACTGTTAAAAACTAGAAATAATTGAAAATTTAGTGATAATGCATCATCAAGTAGAGTGAGACACCACATGTTTTCGTAAGTCCTTACTAATTCTAAGCATTAATTATCCTGTAAGAACCAGTAATTAAATGAAACCTTATCAATCTTACAGGATAAAATGTTTTGCTATATTTCTTTCTTGTGATTCAAACGCCTGTCATCCATGTCTCCTCAGCAGCTTTTCTTGGTGCTCTGATAAAATACTAGAAAAAAAAAACCCACTCAAACAAAGAAGAATTTCTTTTGGATGACAGTTGGAGTGGGTACAGTCCACCCTGGAGCAGATGATATGGTAGCAAGAGTACGTTTTCTGATGTTTGGAAGTAGAGAGAAATGAGTTCTGGTGGCTTCCTCCTCTGTTTTCTTTTCCTTTGTTATGGGACAAAAGTCCATGGGATTATGGCTCCCACATTCCAAACGGACCCTCATCCTCAGTTAGATCTCTTTGGAAACACTGTCACGTAAGACACATCCAGACGTGCACCTTCTAGTTTGTTCCCAAGCCGCTCAAGCTGACAATATTAATCAACATGACGACTTTAAGCATTTTCCAGTAATGCTATAACTTCCATTATATAATAGCTATGTAGCTTCACTTGGCTCTCTGTGAATTTTATTACTTCTGTATACTACAATAATTTGTCTCATGCAAACAGTTATACTGCAAATGTGGTCATCTTCCTGATTTGAAAACAGAATGCTATAGATTCTCAGCGAACACATGAATGTGTGCCTCAGCAAGACTTGAGAGGTTCACAATGTCATTCTTTAGGCAAATTACCCAGCGTCAGAAAAACTGAACAATGTGTCATTGGGATAACTGTGAAAAATTGCTTAAGATTATGGCTGCCTGGCTGATAGGAAAACAGCTTCCTATGCTAATGAGAAAGGATTAATATTCATTCATTTTTGCTTAGGTTGGTCCATTTCGTACTGAAAGAAGTATTCCTGCAAAGAAGCAGTGCATTTACTGACCATGAGTCTGTCAGCTGACAAGCTCTGTGCTCTGGGACTCACCCATCCCCACTGTAGATTGCTCACATTCACATATGGACAGACAAAAGGGGTAAGCCTTAGACTCCTTCCCTGAGAACTTATTTATTTTGTTACTTTAATGCCTATAATGCCAGAAATGAATCCTACAGGTTTATTCCAGGTTTCATTCATAACTTCTTAACTTTTGACTTCCTATTATTTTCATTTTCTTGAATTATATATTTCATTTCCAAAGTTAATCCAGGTGAGTTTCTAGGCAATGAGTGTGCAATCGCACAGCTGAGTACATAGTATTGAAGCTCAGCACCACTGCCATTTCTTCCCAGGGCTCTGCTTTCAAAATTTTGGAAAGGATAGAGCTTGGATGTTTATTGCTCCTCCAAACAACATAGGGCATTAAGGACTGGAAGGTCTTCGGGGGATGGGGAAAGTGGCTGAACTCTTAGGTAAATCTCTAAATGGTAGCAGCCAAAGTAAACAATAGTAGAAAGTGTGTTTTCCCCCTACCGGTTCTGATTGTTTGTTTTTAGTAACATAAAGGACCTCATGAACTGAAAAGGACAAAACAGCAACCTACAGATTGGGAAAAGATCTTCATTAATCCTATATCCAATAAAGGCCTAATATAAAACATATACAAAGAAATCAAGAAGCTAGACAACAGAATACCAAATAATCCAATAAAAAAAATTGGCTATGGAACTAAACAGAGAATTCCCAACTGAGGAATCTCAAATGGCTGAGAAGCACCTAAAGAAATGTCCAACATCCTTAGTAATCAGAAAAATGCAAATAAAAATGATCCTGAAATTCCACTTTCTACCAATCAGAATGGCTAAGATAAAATAAAAAAATAAAAAATAAATAAATAAAAAACCCTCTGGCAATAGTAGATGCTGGCGAGGATGTGGAAAAAGGGGAACCTCCTTTGTTGCCAGTGGAATTGCAATACCACTCCTGGGCATGTACCCAAAAGATGCTCTACAATATTATAAAGGCAAATATTCTATTATGTTCATAGCAGCTTTATTCATAATAGCCAGACACTGGAAAGAACCCAGATGTCCCTCAATAGAAGAATGGATACGGAAAATGTGGTATATTTACACAATGAACTACTACTCAGTTATTAAAAATGAGGACATCATGAATTTTGCAGGCGAATGGATGGAACTAGAAAATATCCTGAGTGAGGTAACTCAGACCTAAAAGGACATGCATGGTACGTGGATATGAGCCAAAATGTTCAAAATACCCATGATAAAATTCACAGACAATATGAAGCCTAACAAGAAGGAAGGCCCAAGTATAGATGCTTCAATTCCACTCAGAAGGGGGAACAACATAATCACTGGAGGAAATATAATTAGGAGAGGATGAGGGACAAAAAAGGGGCAAGATTAGTTTTTGGGGGTGGACAGAAGAGAAGCCCAGAGGGCTAGAAGAATGAATAGAAGTATGCAGCAGTGTTGGGTGGGGAAAGGAGGAGCATTAGAAAGTCCCAAAAGGCAGAATGCAGGAGGCTCCCAGGGCTCAGTGGGGATGACATTAGTTGAAAAACCCAATAGCAAGGAGATAGACCCTGAAGGGACCACCTCCAGTAGATAGACATGGTCCCAGTTAAAAGATAGGGCCGCCTACCCATATTTAATTTTTTAACCCAGAATTGTTACAGTCTAAAGGGAATACAGGGACACAAAATGGAGCAGAGACTGAAGGAAAGACCATCCAGAGACTGCCCCACCTTGGGATCCATTCCATGTACAGGCACCAACCCCCAACACTATTGTTGAAGCCATGTTGTGCTTGCAGACAGGAGCCCAGCATGACTGCTCTTGGAGAGGCTCTGCCAACACCTGACTGAGAGCAATGTAGTTACTTACAGCCAGTCTTTGGACTAAGCCAGTGAACCCTTATGGAAGGGGAAGAACTTCAGGAACTGAAGGGAATGGCAACCCCATAGGAAGAACAACAATATCAACTAAGCGGACTCCTCAGAGCTCCCAGGGACTAAACTGCCAACCAGAGAGCATGCATGGGCTGGTCTGTGGCCCTGCTATATATGTAGCAGAGACCGGCCTTGTCTGTCCCCAGTGGGTGGGGCTGTGCTTTGTCTTGTGGAGGCTTGATGCCTCAGAGAAGGGGGACACTAAAGAGGTGAGGTAAGAGTAGGTGGATAGGCAGGGAAATATACCCTTAGAGGTGAGATGGAGAGGAGATGGGATGGGGTAGGGGTGTTGTGGAGGGGAAACCAGGAAGGGGACCACATTTAAAATGTAAATAAATAAATAAATAAATAAATAAATAATACAACTACACAGCCTGTAAACATAAAGAGAAAAAAATAATGTAAAAAGCAAGCAAGCAAACAAACACACAAACAAAAAACCCAAAAACAAAAAGCAAGAGGTTGTCAGAGATTTGGATTTCAAAATAAGTTTAAAACAATAACCATTGTCCCTGCTGTCTCTTAGAAGACTTTGTCTTCCATCAGCTGTGTCATCTGATGTTTGTGACTTCTTATATGTGTGACAGCTTCCATCTTACTTATCATGGTAAATGAAAGGAGTATTTGCTTGTACTTTTTGGAATTGCAGAGTGGAAAAAATTAAGATTTCCTTGATTAATTTGATAATTAATATTTTATATGGCTGATCATTAGACCACTTCTATCCACCAATACCTTCTCATAAAGCATGTTCTTCTCATTCTTTGTGTCATAAAAGTTCTTAAACCTGGACAATGGAAATAAAATTGATTGATGGAAAGTATGAAGGGAAAAGAAAGTTCTGATTGTGTTTATTATTTTTTAAGCAACCATAATTGCCCTCTGAATCAGCAGCACCCCCTGAGATAATTTCTTATAGAATTTTAATGTAGTAATCGTAGTAGTCAAGACATAAAAACACCATATTGCATTAGTGCATCCTTAAGATCAGGTAATTTTCAAGAACATGATTTGATCATGTGATTCGGTTCATAGTTCGGGACTTACAGAAAAATGAGGAACATAGCATACTATGAGGAGTGAAACTTCTACATCATATTTCCCTAGACTTGTCTAAACATGAATATCACTTTTAAATAAGTTTTCTACCCAAGTTCCTCTTTCCTCTCTTTCTCTTTTTCTCTCTGTCTTTCCTTGTCACTCTGCCACTCTGTCACTCCGTCCATCTGTCTGTCTGTCTCCATCCATCTTTGTCTTTGTGTCTCTCTGTCTCTGTCCCTATCTCTCTGCCTCTCTCTATCCCTGACTTTCTGTCTCTATCTCTGTCTGTCTGACTCTCTCTCTCTTTCTCTCTCTGTCTCTGTCTATCTGTCTCTGTCTCCCCCCTCTTTCTCTCTCTCTCTCTCTCTCTCTCTCTCTCTCTCTGTCTGTGTATGTGTGTGTGTGTGTGTGTGTGTGAGTGAAATTCTAGTAAGTACTTTTGCTTTCTTTCAATCCTATTCCATGACTCTATGAAAAACATGTTTAGCAAGGTTCAGTTTCTCAGAATTATTCACTATTTCACACTAATAGAAACCATACAAAATAAATGCATTTATCTATGTCACAGGACCACATTTCAGTGAAATATTTGTTGCCACAAACAAAATCTCACTGATTTCTTTAGCTGAAGCAATATTTTATGTTCACAATAAAACAGAGGGACTGAGCACCCTAATTTTATTTCTGTTGCTGTGCTAAAACATCCTGACAACAGGTGAGTTCAGAGAGAAACATTTTATCTTAGTCTACAATCCCACATTATAAACCATCACTGTGGGAACATGGGAGTGGCAGGAAATTGAAACAACCAGTCATCTCACACCCACAGTCAAGAGCAGAGTTTGAATGCCGGCTCACTTGCCTCCTATTTCATTTCAGCTTGATACTTTCATTCCTACAGCTCATGCCTAGTGGATTGTATGTGAATGGTGCAGTCTAGTGTGGTCAGGGTCTACCCATATCCATTAACTGACTTGAGACAACCTCTCATAGACTACCCATAGCCAACCCAACATAAACACCGTTCACAGAGACTCGAATCTATGTTACATAAAGTTGACCATCAACGCAAATGGTCATTGTCAGTAACTGATTGATTAAAGTTTTCAAATTCAGACAAAACATGAAGCTTTATTGTTAACATTATATATAGCTCATTATTAATTAATTCCCCTCAATCAATATGTTCTTTTTTATATTTATTTACTTTTATTTTTTCACTTTACACATCACTAAATGCCCTCCTTCCTCCCTGTGTGCCCCTCCCACAATACTTAACTCCACTCCCTCCTTCTCTTCTGAGAGGATGGAGGATGCACCTAGGTATACCCTCACCCTGGCATATCAAGTCTCCTTGGAGCTAGGAGTATCCTCTCCCACTGAGACCAGAGAAGGCAGCCCAGGTAGAACATATCCCACAGACAGGCAACAGCTTTTGGTATAGTCCCCACTCCAGTTCAGGACCCACATGACGATCAAGCTACACATCTGCTACATATGTACTGGGAGGTTTAAGTGCAGCCTATGTATGTTCTTTTGTTGGTGGTTCAGTCTCTGAGAGCCCCAAGTGTCCAGATTAATTGACTCTGTTGGTCTTCTCATGGAGTTCCTATCCACTTTAGGACCTTTAACTCTTTCACCAACTCTTCCATAAAAGTCCCCAAGTTCCATCCAATGTCTGGCTGTGGGTCTCTGCATCTGTTTTTGACAGCTGCTGGGTGAAGCCTCTTAGCAGACAGCCATGCTAGACTCCTGTCTGCAAGCATACCAGAGGATCATTAGCAATGTCAGGGACTGGTGCTTGCCCGTGGGATGGGTCTCAAGTTGGGCCAGTTATTGGTTGATCATTCCCTCAGTCTTTGTTCCATACTCCATTCCTGCATTTCTTACAGAGGATAGATTTTGAGTAGAAAGTTTTGTGGGTACGTTGAGGACGTTCTTTTCATTGCTTGGATCAAAAAGTTCTTTCTGCTGGACGATAGTAGTGTAAATTTTTAATCCCAGTACTTAGGAAGCAGAGGCAGTTAGATCTCTGTGAATTCAGGCCAGTCTTATTTATAGAGCTAATTCTAGGACAACCATGGCTACACAGTGAAACCCTGCCGTAAAAAAACAAAGGAGGGAGAGAATATTCTTGAATTTTGACAATATCCTTGGCAAAGTAAAATTGAGTAAGATTTTGGTTAAAAAAAAAAAACCCTAAACATCAGTTTTGATCTGTAAACCCAGATGGGTTAGTAACATATTTGAAATTCCAGATGAATAAAATATCTTATATATTCTAATGATGTAAAGATAAGTATCAAATAAGACAAATCTTTGTGCCCATGTATATAAATGATAAGAATATCTAAGATTGTGTGTCAAATACATGCATTCATTTGCTTATGTTGTATTACAGTATGTTGCAAATGGAAATTGATAGCTCTATCACACTGTGAAGATATTGATGAAATCTATTTTTATAATTCATGGATTTTATGCATCATTTTTCATTTGTAAGATAGTTCTGACAGTTCTAATTTTGCAGAATTTTCCTTTCAATGCATATGTCATAGTTTGCTGTTTCTTCCAATATTGTACAGCCCTCTTCATATTTTTTCAACTCAGAATCTAAATACAATCCTCTCAAGAATAATATGCATATATCAATGTTAATATCACAACTGGCTTTGCCTTAGCATGGAGAAGGTCATTGGTCTCAGGAGGCTGGTGTGCTAGCAGTAAGCATTTCAAGGTCAAACATTACCAATCAACTAAAAGCAAAGAATAGTTCCAAAGTATAGATAAATAGCCTAAACAAATATTTAACATTTTAAATAGTCTTATTCCAGAATTTGTGTACCTATTGATGTGTGACTAAACAAAAGTATTCCCTTTTGTACAGGAAAAAAATGACAATGAATTATATTTAGTTTCTGCCACAAGTGGTACTAGCATAAGACTATTTTTTGATACAACTAGAACTTGGAGGCACAATGTACACTTTGCACACTTGAAATACCTACATTTGAGAGACTGAGACAGAGGATGAAGAATTCAGGGCCGTGCTTGTCAGCACAGTGACCTTAAGGCCAGCTTTCCTTTCAAGATACACCTTTTTCACAACAATTAGAAACCTTACTTTCCACTTACTAAATTACACTGTAATAGAAATGTTAGTTTTCATGTCTCTTTGTTCAGCCCTGACTAGTTGCTCTAATCTAACCATGAATATTAACTTTTTATAATTCCTCCAGCTAGTGTGCCTTTGTGTGTCCAATTGTAAAAGCTTATGAATATTGATGGACACACTCTGGTTGCACTGGTAGACTGCAGTGACCATTGGTTTATACTCATTCATTTTTCTGAATAACTCTTGCATTCATTTGCATATTCCTTTGCAAGCTGTCTCTGGTCTTCTCTTGCTCACTCCCCAATGTCAGTCACAAATTATTCAGCTAGCTTAGACATAGTAAGGTGTTCAAAGCAACCACAAAACCATGCTCCTAATTTGCCCTTTGTCTTGGTTAGTTTTTATTGTCAATTTGACACAACCTAGAGTCAGGTAAAAAGAAGGAAGCTCAGTTGGAGACATGCTCAGATCATATTGGCCTGAGGGCATGTCTGTGGGGAATTGTCATATTGGCTGGAAGGGATCAGCCTACTGTGGGAGGTACTCTCCCTAGGTAAGTGTGCCTGAGATACACAGGAAAGCTAGCTGAGCATGGTTTTGAGAGTAAGACAATAAGCAACATTTTTCTAGTTTCTATACTACTTCCTGCTCTAAATTCTATCTGTGGTGGAATGTGACCTGAAAATGTAAGGTACGATAAGTATTTTCTTTCCCAAAATTGCTTTTTAGTCGTGGTGTTTATCACAGCAATAAACCAAAACTAGAATATCCTTCCTGCACTATCTTCAGCAAAACTTTTCCTAGCTGATGAACTTCCAGGGCCTTGAAGAGGTACATCCTTTTTCTGTTGAAGGCTCCAGTGTTAACACCACACAAAAGACAAGCACCAGATAGGATTTAAAGTCCTTGCATGTACTAGTGAAACTCATTTTCAGAGCAAACCAATGCTACCTCCAGCTTTGTTTTAGCCATCTTCTCACATCTGTGTTCTGATGGCAAAGCCATTGCAGAAAAGGATATGCCATCATGTGTATGGATTCTTAATTCAATGACTTATACATGCTAAGGACTGAGGGTAAGTCTGCTTATAATCCCAAGAGGTTACTGGGAGATAAAGATTTATAATGAATAAAACCTTTGTAGTAACTGCATTGTGTAAGTGTAGAGTTTACCACTGCTAAATTGTCCTGTGAATGGAATACACATTGGATGGATGGGAAATCTAGACTAACACTGAATAGAATCTTAAAAGTGTAGCATATGAGGAAGTGAGAAGAGAGGCATGAATGAATGGTATTGATCTCAATCTAGAGAAAAATAAAATAGATTCACTAGGCCAAAATTATTTGAAGTACATCAGTATTTACTAAGCATTATAATATATAAATTGTTTAATCATATGTGTATGGCTCAAACAGATAACATGTGGGCTAATACTCTGTTAAAATTCAAGCTTGAATTGAAGATGATTCTGGAGGTTTAGTTATTATTCTAATGTACTGCTCTTCCCGATGTTGCCAGTTTGATCCCCAGAACTTTTGTCGTGTGGCTCACAACTAACTGTCACTCCTACCATGGTGCTCTCTTCTGGTCACTATGGGCACCTGTACTCACATGTACTGACCTACATATAGACACACATGGATACATACAGAATATTTAAAAAAATAGATCTTGAAAGCTGCATTTTACCTAACATTTCCTTTTATATAAACATCTAACCAACACGTATAGACAGACTACAAATTAATCTCTAGACATCAATGGGATTTTCAATCAATAGCAATGGCTCAATTTCTTCTTTAAAGTATCTTTTTAATTTTTATTAGATATTTTCTTTATTTACATTTCAAATGTCATCCCCTTTCCTCGTTTTCCCTCCAAAACGTCATCCCCATCTCCCTGCTCACTAACACACCCACTCCTGCTTCCCTGTCCTGGCTTTTCCCTACCTACACTAGGGCAACTAGCCTTCACAGGTCCAAAGGCCTCTCTTCTCATTGATGCCCAACATGGTCATCCTCTGCTACACATGCGGCTAGAGCCTTGGGTCCCTCCATGTGTACTCTTTGGTTGGAGATTAAGTTTCTGGGAGCTCTGGGGGGCGGGTACTGGTTGGTTCCTATTGTTGTTACTCCTATGGGGCTGCAAACCTCTTCAGCTCCTTGGGTCCTTTCTCTAGCTCCTCCATTGGGAACTCTGTGCTTAGTTCAATAATTGACTGAGAGCATCCACCTCTGTATTTGTCAGGTGCTAGCAGGGCCTCTCAGGAGACAGCTATATCAGGCTCCTTTCAGCAAGCAGTTGTTGGCATCCACAATAGTGTCTGGGTTTGGTAATTGACTATGGGATAGATCCCTGGGCGGGGTAGGGGGGTCTCTGGATGGCCTTTCTTTCAGTCTCTACTCCAAACTTTGTCTCTGTATTTCCTCCCATGGCTACTTTGTTCCCCTTTCTAAGAAGGACCAAAGTATCAACACTTCGGTCTTCCTTCTTCTTTAGCTTCGTGTGGTCTGTGAGTTATATCTTGGGTATGCTGAGCTTCTGGGCTAATATTCACTTATTAGTGAGTGCATACCATGTGTGTTCTTTTGTAATTGAGTTACTTCACTCAGGATGGCATTTTCTAGTTCCATCCCATCTGCATAAGAATTTCATGAATTCATTGTTTTTAATAGCTGAGTCTAAATCCATCGTGTAAATGTACCACATTTTCTGTATCCATTCCTTTGTTGAGGGACATCTGGGTTCTTTCCAGTTTCTGGGGTTATAAATAAAGCTGCTATGAACACAGTGAAGCATGTGTCCTTATTACATGTTGGAGCATCTTCTGGGTATATGCCCAGGAGTGGTATAGCTGGGTCCTCAGGTAGTGCTATGTTCATTTTTCTGAGGAACCACTAAACTGATTTCCAGAGTGGTTTTACCAGCTTGCAATCCCACCAGCAGTGGAGGAGTGTTCCTCTTTCTCTACATCTTCACCAGTATCTGCTGTTACCTGAATTTTTGATCCTAGCCATAGGACTGGTGTGAGGTAGAATCTCAAGGTTGTTTTGATTTTCATTTCCCTGATGACTAAGGATGTTGAACATTTCTTTAGGTGCTTCTGGGCCATTCAGTATTCCTCAGTTGAGAATTCTTTTTTATAGCTCTATGCCCCATTTTTTAATTGTAGGGTTCCATAGCTGCCTGCAGCTATTACGAAGTGGGTTTCTGGAACAGAAGCTGAGGAATAAATGGGGAAGAGGGGCGAAAAGAAGTATGGCTAAGACAATATTCACTGATCAAAGCCAGAAACTTTAATGGCGCCAGACCTTTTAACAGTTTGGGCAAACCCTTCCCCCCAGACTCCAGGCTGAGTTCCGGTGGAAGTTGTCTAGCTTCTCTTGGAGGTCCTCGTCTTGACTGCTCTGGCAGCTGGGTGGGTCACCTGCTTAATTCAGGAATTCCTAGACCTGGAGGAACAATGAACTTAACCTTTACTTCGAGCACTCAACCCTGGGTGGAGAAGGATCCTGGCTATCTGGGAGAAGTTAACCTTGACCAAAGTCAAACTCTGACCCAGTGCATGACTGCCCCAATATGGCTCTGTACATTTAATAGGGGTATTTACTTCTCTGGGGTCTAATTCCCTGAGTTCTTTGTATGTATTGGATATTAGTCCTTTATCAGATGTAGAATTGGTAAAGATCTTTTCCCAATCTGTTGGATGCTGTTTTATCCTATTGGCAGTTTCATTTGCCTTATAGAAGTTTCTCAATTTTATGAGGTCCCAGTTGTCAATTCTTGATCTTAAAGCATAAGTTATTGGTGTTCGATTCAGGAAAATTTTCCCTGTGTCCATGTGCTTGAGGGTCTTTCTCTCTTTTCTATTAATTTCAGTGTATCTGTTTTTATGTGGATGTCCTTGATCCACTTAGCCTTGAGCTTTGTACAAGGGGGTAAGAATGGATCAATTTAAATTCTTCTACATGCTAACTACCAGGTAAACCAGCAACATTTGTTGAAAATGTTTTTTCTAGTGGGTGGTTTTAGCTCCTTTGTCAAAGATCAAGTGACCATAGGTGTGTAGGTTCATTTCTGGGTCTTCAATTCTATCCCACTGATCTACCTGCCTGTCACTATACCAAGGCCATTCAGTTTTTTATGATCATTGCTCTATAGTTCAGCTTGAGGTCAGGGATGGTGATTCTGTCCAATGTTCTTTAATTGTTGAGAATAGTTTTCTATATCCTGGGTTTTTTGTTATTCTAGATAAATTTGCAAGTTGTTTTTTCTAGCTCTATGAAATATTGAGTTGAGTTGGAATTTTGATGGAGATTGCACTGAATCTGTATGTTGCTTTCAGCAAGATGGCCATTTTTACTATATTAATCCTGCCCATCCATGAGCATTTGAGATCTTTCCATCTTCTGATATCTTCTATCAATGACCAGCATCCATTAGTTTTAACCTAGCTTGAATACTTTTGTTCTCTCTCTCTCTCTCTCTCTCTCTCTCTCTCTCTCTCTCTCTCTCTCTCATTTTCTCCATTTTTCTGAAATACAAATATAAGCCAATTAAACTCATTTCATGGAGATTGTCTCATTTACAGATTGTAAAAACAAAGTTCCTGATGGAGGTAAACTGATTATGTAGAACTGGAGACTCAGAAAATTTCCAATTGTGCTTTAGTAGTGTTCCACTGCAGAAGTACTTCAGAATCTTTTTGGGTTAGGGACACATTTAAATGCATAGTAATTACCCATATAGCACATTGTAACTCTGGGACAATTGCCATGTTCTGAAATTACACAAGGATGAAGAATAATAGCTGGAGATTTCAGAGATTTCTGTGAAATGAATTAATTATAGGAAATAAGTAGTTAAATGAATCAGAGATAGATGGAGCTTTAGTAATAATGACTTGAAGTCAGCACCAGCTCAATTCTTTCTAATTGGATTAAGGTGACCAGTCACTATCCCTGTCTCACAATGATGAGTAAATCATACTGTCAGGAACTAAGACTAAAAAACAAACAAACAAACAAAAAACAAACAAAACTCATTACACATTCCAGGACAAGAGCAAAGGAAAGAAAGTCACCCTGCTGCCTAGTTTTATGTCAACTTTAACACAAGTAAGAGTCATCAGAGAAGAGAGATTCTTAAGGGAGAAGTTGCCTACAGAAGCTTGGGCTGTAGGCAAACATGTAGGACACTTTCTTAATCAGTGATCAAAGGATAGGCCCATACCATTGTGAGTGGGACAACTCCTGGGCGAGTGGTGCTGTGTTCTAAAAGAAGTCAGAGTGAGCATGCCATGAAAACAAGCCAGCAAGCACCCTCCCTTACCCAAATGACTGGTTGTGTCATTTTTGGAAATGGTTCCATGAGGTGCTGAGAAGAAGGTATATTCTTTTGATTTAGGATGAAGTGTTCTATAGGTATCTGTTAAATCCATTTAGTCCATAACTTCTATTAGTTTTACTGTATCTCTGTTTAGTTTGTGTTTCCCTCATATGTCCATTGCTGAGAGTGTGGTGTTGAAACCTCCCATAATAATTGTGTGAGATGCAATGTGTGCTTTGAGCTTTAGTAAAGTTTCTTTTATGAAGGTATATGCCCTTCATTTGGAGCATAGACAGTTCAGAATTGAGCATTCTTCTTGGTAGATTTTTCCTTTGATGTGTATGAAGTATCCTTCCATGTCTTTTTTGATGACTTTTGGTTGAAAGTCAGTTTTATCTGATATTAGAATGGCTATTCCTGATTGTTTCCTGGGAGCATTTGCTTGGAAAATCGTTTTCCAACCTTTTACTCTGCGGTAGTGTTTGTCTTTGACACTGAGGTGAGTATCCTGTATGTAGCAAAGTACCGGGTCCGTTTACATATCCAGTCTCTTAGTGTGTGTCATTTTATTGGGGGATTGAGTCCATTGCTGATAAGAGATATTAAGGAATAGTGACTGCTGCTTCCCGTTATTTTTATGTTTGTGTGGCTATCTTCTTTTAGGCTTGTTGAAAGAACAGTACTTTCTTGCTTTTTCTAGGGTATAGTTTCCCTCATTGTGTTGGTGCTCTCCATCTATTATCCTTTGTAGGGCTGGAGGTGTGAAAAGACTGTGTAAATTTGTTTTTGTCATGGAATATCTTGTTTTCTCCATCTATGATGAATGAGAGTTTTTCTGGGTATAGTAGTCTGGGCTGGTGTTTGTGTTCTCTTATGGTTTATACGACACCTGCTCAGGATCTTCTATCTTTCATGGTTTCTGGTGAGAAGTCAGGTGTAATTCTGCCTTTATATGTTACTTAACCTTTTCTTCTTACAGCTTTTAATATTCTTTCTTTGATTATTGCATTTGGTGTTTTGATTATTATGTGCCAGGAGGAATTTCTGCTCTGGTTCAGTCTATTTGGAGTTCCATAGGCTTCTTCTATGTTCACATTTATCTCTTTCTTTAGGTTAAGAAAGCTTTCTCCTATAATTTTGTTGAAGATATTTACTGGCCCTTTAAGTTTTAACTCTTGTTCTCTTCTATATCTATAATCCTTAGATTTGGTCTTTTCATTTTGTCCTGGATTTCCTGGATGATTAAGGTTACAAGCTTTTTGCATTTTGCATTTTCTTTGACTGTTTAGTCATGCTTTCTATAGTATCCTCAGCTCCTGAGTTTCTTCTGTCTCTTGTATTCTGTTGGTGATGCTTCCATCTATGACTCCTGACTTTATTCCTAGGTTTTCTATTCCCAGAGTTTTCTCCCTTTGTGATTTCTTTATTGTTTCTACTTACATTTTTAGATCCCGGATGGTATTTTTCAGTTCCTTCTCTTGTTTGTTTGTGTTTTCCTGTAAATCTTTAAGAGATTTTTGTGTTTCCTCTTTAAAGGCTTCTACATCTTTACCCATGTTCTCTTATATTTCTTTAAGGGAGTAATTTATGTCCTTGAAGTCCTCTATCAGCATAATGAGATGTGATTTTAAATCCAAATCTTCCTTTTCTGGTGTGTTGGTGTAGCCAGGGCTCACTGTTGTGAAAGAACTGGTTTTGGATGATGCCATGTCACCTTGGTTTCTGTTGGTAATTTTCTTGCATTTGCCCTTTGCCTGGTTATCTCTGGTGTTCTCTGACTGTGGCTTATCTTTCCTGGAAGCCACCGTAATTCCTGGGAGACCATTTCTCTCTGGGAGGGATCTAGGTATGTAGAGCTGTGGTTCAGGGTCAGCCCAGATGTATATTCAGAAACCAGAAGAATCCTGTACCCAGCTGATCCTTGGTTCCTGTGTTCTGATGGCTCTGGCAGGTACCTCTTGGGCCAGGAATTTGAAGAGAAGTGGTGGTCTTACCTGTGTACCCAGATGTGTAGGCACTTCTGGGAAATCAGCTTTCTTGTGGTGGTATTTGTATAAGTAGTTCTGTTGCCCAAGATCAGTTCTGGGTGCAAAAGGAAATTGGAAGACTCCTGTCCCAGGCTGCCCCTGGGTGTTGTCTCCTTAGGGTTCCAGATGGGTTCCTTTGAAGAGCAGGGGTGTTCCTACCTTCAGTCTCAGGCCCGTCTGTACTCCTGGGAGGCTAGCTATCTCCCTGTGCCACTTGAGAGTGGAGCCCTATGGCAGAGCATGTTCTCCAGTCACAGACAGACACTGGAAGGCTCCTGCTTAAGTGTTCCAGAAGGATTCCTCTGAGCAGCAGGGGTGGTCTGACCCGTGTTATCAGGCCTGTCTACACCCCTGGGAGGCTTGCTATCTCCTTGTGCCACTTGGGAATGGATTCCCGTGGCAGAGGATCATCCCCAGCTGGAGCCTGTGCAGACTTTTCATTTTAGGCAGTGAAGCTCTTTAGTGTGAAGGCAGTCCTACGGTCCTGTATGGTTTCTACTGCAGGTGTCTTTGTGATAGATATTTCTCAAAATAAGACATGCACTTTACAAGTCCATCCCTCCCTCCCCACTTGTGATCGCTTTCTTCTTTCTTCCAAGTGGGGCTGAGGCATCTTCAATTGGGCACTTCAGCTTGTTGTCCTCTCTGAGTTCTATGGACTGTATCTTGGGTATTCTCTACTTTTATTTATTTTTTGGCTAATATCTACTTACTAGTGAGTACATACCATGTATATCCTTTTGGGTCTGAGTTACCTCACTCAGGATAGTGTTTTCTAGTTCCATTAATTTTCTAGCAAAACTCAGGATGTCCTCATTCTTAATAGTTGAGTAGTATTCCATTGTGTAAATGAAACACACTTTCTGTATCCATTCTTTTGTCATGGGACATCTATGTTGTTTTCAACTTCTGGCTATCATAAATAAGGGCACTATGAACACAGTGGAACATGTGCCCTTGTGGCATGATGGGGCATCTTTCGGGTATATGCCCAAGAATGGTACAGCTGGTTCTTCAGGTAGATCTATTTCTAATTTTCTGAGGAAACTCCAGATTAATTTCCAGAGTGGTTGTACCAGTTTGAAATCCCAGCAGCAATGGAAGAGTGTTCCCATTTTTTCCACATCCTGTCCAACATGTGTTGTCACCTGAGGTTTTGATCTTAGTCATTCTGATTGGTATAATCACGGTCATTTTGATTTGCATTTCTCTGATCACTAAGGACTTTGAACATTTCTTTAGGAGTTTCTCAGCCATTTGAGAATAATCAGTTGTGAAATCTAGGTTTAGTTCTCTACCCCAGTTTTTGATTGGGTTGTTTTGTTTTTTGGTGATTAACTTCTTGAGTTCTTTATAGATTTTGGATATTATCCCTCTATTGGATGTGGAGTTAGTAAAGATTTTTTCCCCATCTGTGGGTTGCCAAATTGTCTTATTGACTATGTCCTTTGCCTTACAGAAGCTTTCCAATCTCATGAGGTCCCATTTATCTATTCTTTTTTTTTTATTCGATAAATTTTTTAATTACATTTCAAATGATTTCCCCTTTTCTAGACCAGGATGTGGAGAAAGAGGAACACTCCTCCACTGCTGGTGGGGTTGCAAATTGGTACAACCACTCTGGAAATCAGTCTGGCGGTTCCTCTGAAAACTGGGCACCTCACTTCCAGAAGATCCTGCTATACCACTCCTGGGCATATACCCAGAAGATTCCCCAGCATGTAATAAGGATACATGTTCCACTATGTTCATAGCAGCCCTATTTATAATTGCCAGAAGCTGGAAAGAACCCAGGTATCCCTCAACAGAAGAGTGGATGCAAAAAATGTGGTATATCTACACAATGGAGTACTATTCAGCCATTAGAAACAATGAATTCATGAAATTCGTAGGCAAATGGATAGAGCTGGAGAACATCATACTAACTGAGGTAACCCAGACTCAAAAGATGAATCATGGTATGTACTCACTAATAAGTGGATATTAACCTAGAAAACTGGAATACCAAAAACGTATCCACACATCAAATGAGGTACAAGAAGAATGGAGGAGTGGCCCCTTGTTCTGGAAAGACTCAGTGAAGCAGTATAGGGCAAAACCAGAACAGGGAAGTGGGAAGGGTTGGGTGGGAAAACAGGGGGAGGGAAGTGGGCTGATGGGACCATTTATCTATTCTTGATCTTAGAGCATGAACCACTGGAGTACTGTTTAGGAAACTTCCCCCTGTGCCAATGAGTTCAAGGTGCTTTCCCATGTTCTCTTCTATTAGATTCAATGTATCTGATTTTATGTTGAGGTCCTTGATCCACTTGGACTTGAACTTTGAGCAAAGTGGCAAATATGGTTCCATTTTCATTTTTCTACATACATACAGACAGTTAGACAAGCACCATTTATTGAAGATGTTTTTTCCCCATTTTTTATTGTATTTTTGGCTTCTTTGTCAAAGATCAAGTGTCCATAAGTGCGTGCTTTTATTTCTGCGTCTTCAATTCTATTCCACTGATCATTATGTCTGTCTCTGTACCAGTAACATGCAGTTTTATCACTATTGTTCTGTAGTAAAGCTTGAGGTCAAGGATGGTGACTCCCCAAGCCATTATTTTATTGTTAAGGATTGATTTCGCTATTCTGGGATTTTTGCCTTTCCAGATGAATTTGAGAATTGCTCTTTCCATGTCTTTGAAGAATCGTGTTGGGATTTTAATGGAAATTGCATTGAATCTATAGATTGCCTTTGGTAGAAAGGTCATTTTTACTATGTTGATTCTTCCAATCCATGAGCATGGGAAATATCTCCATTTTTTAAGATTTTCTTTCATTTCTTTCTTGAGAGAGAATGAAGGAGAGGGGGACCATCTCACAGTCACAACTCTGACCCATAAGTGTTCCTGTCTGAAAGAATTACAGGGATAGAAGTGGAGAGGAGCCTGAGGCAAAGAAGGCCCAGCTCAGACTCAAAGTGGGATCCAGCTCAAGGGGAGGTCCCAAGGCCTGACACTATTACTGAGGCTATGGAGTGTTCACATAAAGGCATCTAGCATGACTGTACTCTGGAAGACACAACAAGCAGCTGAAAGAGTCAGATGCAGATATTTGCATCCAATAGACAGAAACAGCTCACTCCTGTTGTTGAGTTAGGGAAGAATGTAAAATGCCGAGGAGAAGGGCAACCCTGTAGGAGGACCCAGCAATCTCAATTAATCTGGATCTGAGATCTCTCAAACGCTGGACCACCAAATAGGCAGCATACACCAGCTGATATGAGGCCCCTAGCACACATACAACAGAGGACTGCCAGGTCTGTATTTATTCAGAGATGATGCACATAGCCCTCAAGAGACTGGAAACTCCAGGGAGTTTAGAGGTTAGGTGGGATGGGGGTGGGGATATCTATATGGAGACAGGGGTTGAGGAGGAGGTATGGGATGTAGACTAGTCTTAGGGTAGACTGGGCAGGGGCAATAAAATATGGAGTGTAAAAAATTCAATAAATTAAAAAAAAAAAGAAAACAAGCAAGTGACTGACAGGTACACGAGTTACTGCCTCATGTCTTAATCACTAGGAAAATGAAGCTGAAAACCACAAAAAGGTACTCAATCAAATGAATCAGACAGTTATCAAAAAGGCAAAAAGGGCTGGGGAATTGGCTCAGTGGTTAAAGTACTTGGTGTATGAACATAAGGATCTGAGTTCAGATCCCCAGATGTAAATGTTGAGAAAACATGCTGCTCAGCTCACCTGTGTTTCAAGCCCCAGGGGATAAACAATCCTTAGACTAGCCACATCAGTAAGCTGTAGATTTGAATGAGAGGCCCTGCCTCAATATATGAGATGAAAAAATAACAGGAGTTGGTTCTCAACAAAAACTTTGTATATTTACATTGCACATCAAAAAGAATAATTAAATAATGTAAATTAAATGAATGACTCAAAAAATGTAGGGTGGAATTGAAATAGCCTAAAGAAGGAGCTTGGAACTTTTAGCAAACATGTTGATCTCAGTTTCTGGAATCCCTGCCCTGCTTAACAAATGGCTATCTCAGAGCTGGGAGATCATTCAGTGATTAAAGGCACACACTGCTGTTCTAGATGTCCTGAGTCTCTTCCCAGCATCCAAATTGGTTGGCCCCATATCACCTAAATTCCAGTTCTGGGGGATGAGATGCATTCCCCGGAATGAGCTGAGCACACACAAACACATGCATGCACACATACATACATAAATACACACACACACACAAGTTAAAAATGAAATAAATCTTATAAAAACATAAACAGTTCATCATCATTATAATAGGTGTGGTTGGGAGAAGTCATGGGGTTCTGTCATTCAGCCTGGGAGTTGGTGGTTAGTGTGACTGCACAGACTCACTAATATTACACATATTCTGCTCAGTGCTCAGGATAGAAATTTCCCACTGCAAACAACTCCATAAACAACCGCAGGTAACTGTGCTAATGGTCCTGTGACAGGATGTAAATCCATAGCTAGTGCCTGTGCAGAGGCGTTCACTTAAGCCTCATTAGTTCTTCCTAGCACTCCTTCTTCTTGTCAACAAGGGGAATATACTTTCAGATGGTACGGAATGTTTAGAGGTGCACCATGAATAAATCATCCAAACCCTGTGTGCATTTTGATAAATTGCCATCTCTGTAGAACCAATGGGGATCCTGGGACTGTATTTCTCCTTTTGTTGCCTTGCCTTGACACAGGCCCTAAAATTTATGACTAGGAACTTGAGTTTTTATTTTTATTTTAAAATGATATATTCTTACATGGGGAGTCAATTTTCAGTTGATTTATATGAAAAATTGTGTATTACATGGCGATGGGGAATTTTCTGTCCATCAGAAAATTTTCTTTCTGCTTTTAATCTTTTTTAAGCTGTTACCTTTAACTGATATGTATGCACTCATTTGTGGGGTCCATTATATAATTGCATACATATGTAATGTTCAAAATATAGTAATTACTATTTACATCTCTTTAAGCATCATTTCATGTCTGCTTCTCTGGACACTGCATCTGGAAGTTATGGGACATATAGTGGACAGTTCTTCACTGTGTTCTAACTTTACATTCCACTTAACTATCACAGGACTGACTTGATCCATCAGCTGCCTGAGTAATGACACAGAGAACTTTTATTAGTTATGAAAGCTTGAGCTTACCTGTCTTGATCCCAACCAGCTAGCTCCTATAACTTAAATTAACCTGTTTCTATTAATCTACATTTGGCTACATGGCTCCCATTACTGGCACCTGTTTATTCCTCTGCTTTTGGCTGGGGAATTCCTTGCACCTGAGTCTTTCCCAGAGTTCCTATCTCTGCCGGATGTCCCGCCTATCCTCTCCTGCCTAGCTATTGGCTATTCAGTTCTTTATTAAACCAAACAGAAGGGCCTCATGCTGGTAAAGAAGGACAGAGACACACCTTCACATAGTGTATAAAAAGCTTATATCAACAACATACTTCAACTCTAAAGTGATCAACCAGGTGAGCTCCCACAAACAAGTGAGATTGATCATGTGACTCTTCTCTTTAAGCACTAGGCCTGTTTACATACTATGCAACCTTCTACCTAAACTGGTGTTTATATATGTGATGGGTTTCATGCACTCTGTGGCTTGATATTCTGATACATTACTCTTCATATCAACATCAATTCAGACCCTGTATGAGTCAGTAAACAGTTCTATCAGTTCTGTTTGGATTTACAAATGTTGCTGAACTTTTTTTGATATTTCAGTATTTCCTCCCCTTTGAGGAAGCTCTATAGTATTTGTCAAATTGTCTGCAATACCCTAAATTAAATAAAACTCTGTGTAAGAGCTCAGCTGCTCTCAGGATTTACTTCCCTTTTGATGACAGTCATCCTAAGGTGAAATTACACCTTGAGGTGGCTTGCTGTTGTACTCCACAATGCCTAATGATGCTGAGTATTTTTGATGTGCTTGTTGGTCTTTTGTATGTCTTTTGAAAAACATCTATTCGAGTACTTAGTTCACATTTTTTAAAATTAGAATATTGTTTTATTGTTGAATTGTTTTGCACTTCTTAAATGTTCAGGATTTTATCCCCCTAACCTGATATATAACTCCTCAACACTTTTCTCACCCTACTGTCTTAATGATTTCCTGTATGGTGGGAAAGATTTCTCTCTCATACTTTTTGCTGTGTGTGTCTGGAGTTCCAGGAACTTTTGTTTATCCCACTGTCTTGAAACATTTCTGTTTTGTTTAATATAGTTTCATAGTTTCCAGGATCATGTTTTAATATCTCGATTTTTCTGGTCATTGGGGATGATGGTGAGAGATAGGTGCTTATGGGAAATAGACCATATGTATCGTGCACTGATATATGAGTAGCTTTGGGGTCACAATTGAGAGTGAGTTGCCTGTAGGTTTGCAGGTTTTGGTACAAGTGAGAGGCATGTGGATACCAGTGATAGGGGTACCTGTGAGACTGTCCTGTGAGATTCCATTCTTAATGTAGGGTTGGGTGCCAAGACTGAAGCACTTTGGTAACTGGAGAATGGGTGTGTACAGCATAAGTTCCAGCTTCTGGCTATTATAAATAAGGCTTCTATGAACATAGTAGAGCATGTGTTCTTATTATATGTTGGAGCATCTTCTGGGTATATGCCCAGGAGTGGTATAGATGGGTCCTCAGGTCCAATTTTCTGAGGAACTGTTAGACTGATTTCCATGGTGGTTGTACCAGCTTGCAATCCTGCCAGCAATGGAGGAGAGTTCCTCTTTCTCCACAACCTCCCCAGTCTCTGCTCTCACATGAGTTTTTTTTGACTGGTGTGAGGAGGAATCTTAAGGTGGTTTTAACTTGCATTTCCCTGATGACTATGAATGTTGAACATTTCTTTAGGTGCTTCTTGGCCATTCCAGTTTCTTCAGTTGAGAATTCTATGTTTAGCTATGTTCCCCATTTTTATTAGGGTTATTTGGTTCTCTGGTGTCTAGCTTCTTGAGTTTTTTTTTTTGTATATATTGAATATTAGCCCTCTATCGGATGTAGAATTAGTAAAGATCTTTTCCCAATCTGTTGGTTGCTGTTTTGTCCTACTGATAGTGTCCTTTGCGTTATAGAAGTTTTGCAATTTTATGAGGTCCCAATTGTCCCTCAAGAGAGGAATGAATACAGTAAATGTGGTACATTTGCACAACAGAATACTACTCAGCTATTAAAAACAATGACTTCATGAAATTCACAGGCAAATGGATGGATCTAGAAAATACCCTGAGTGAGGTAACTTAGTCACAAAAGAACACACATGGTATTACTCATTGATAAGTGGATTTTAGGCCAAGAGCATGAAATACCCAAGATATAATTCACAGACCACATGAAGCTTATTCTTAAGGAAGAACAAAGTGTGGACGCTTCAGTCCTACTTAGAATGGGGAACAAAATAATGAAGGGAAGTAGAGGGTGGGAGGGATTTGGGAGGAAGAGAACAGGGGGAGGGGAAAAGAGGGGCAGAATCAGGTATGGGAAAAGATGGAGGAGATATGCAGAGTCAAGATATTGAATAGAGGTGTGTAGCAAAGGGAGATTGGGAACTGGGGATGGCAAGCAGAACATCCCAGATGCCAGGAAAGCAAGAGTCTCCCAGGAACCCATTGGGATGACATTAGCTGAAATACCCCAGAAAGGGGAGGGAGAACCTGTCTAGACCATATCCAGAGGTTAGGCAAGGACCCCAGGTTGAGGGATGTGACCACCCACCCATCTCTAAAATTAGAATTGCTTGTGTCTAAAGGAAATACAGGGACAAATAGTGGAACAGAGACTGAAGGAAAGGCCATCTAGAGACTGCCCCATCTGGGCATCCATCTCATATGCAGCTACCAAACCAAGACACTATTACTGATTTCAAGAAGTACCTTCTATCAGGAGCCTGATATAGCTGTCTCCTGAGATGCTGTGCCAGATCCTGACCAATACAGAGGAGTATGCTCATAGCCAACCATCAGACTGAGCACAGGGGCCCTGATGGAGGAGTTAGAGGAAGGACTGAAGGAGCTGAATCGACCTTATATAGCATTGATGGGAGGGGAGACCTTTGGTCCTGTGAAGTCTTGATGCCCCAGTGTAGAGGAATGCTAGGGCAGTGAGGTAGAGGTGGCTGGGTGGATGGGGGCACACCCTCATATAAACAGGCTAAGGGAGGATGTGATAGCAGGTTTGCAAAGGAGAAACTGGGAAAGGGGGTCACATTTCAAATGTAAATAAATAATATCCAATTATTAAAAGCATAAGTTCTTTCATTGGAACAGAGCTACCCCACAAATTTTACCAACAAGTATCTTTCTCCTTCCTTCTTTCTTCCCTTCCATTCCTCCTCTCTTGTTTCTGTTTCTCTGTCTTCCTCTCTCTCTCTCTCTCTCTCTCTCTCTCTCTCTCTCTCACACACACACACAAACACACACACATGCACACACACACACACACACACACACACACACACTTTCTCTTGTGAGACAGATTTTTCCTTTGTAGGGCAGATTGTTCTGGAATTCATTATGTGATTCAGGATGTCTTCAATTCAGGGTAAACTCCCATCTCTTACCCCTGAGTGTTGAGGTTACAGACATGTGTCATAATGTCTACCTTGTATGTCTTTTATCTTTATTTTGAAAGAGAAATATTGACTCCTTTGATATTTTGATGAATAACCTCTGTTATGCTAGGGTTGTTTGTGACACATGTCTACACCTCAAAGACATTCCTTGGGCCATGTATATTATTTTTCCTGCCTTGCTCCCATGGATCTTACTGGCTTTGAACTGTCAATTGGACTGACTATTGTCCAGTTACCACTCAAGGCTTAGCCTCAACCACTGTTGCTTAAGATTTATGTAGAGCTGCATTGAGAGTCACAATATTTATGGGAAAGTTTCTGAATAGTAGACAGAAAATTCATATCTCCAAATGCTCTATTAGCTATCCATAAATTAGCCTGTATGTACATGAAAGTGTGCCATCAGCCAAAATCACAGTTGTGCCATCTCTCAGGACAGAAACAATTATGGAATTGCCTGTGCATGAGGCCATGAGGTATGGGATAAAAATATCCTTAAAGTACAAGTTGCTTTTATGCTGCATATTTTTCCCTGTGGTGGAATCCCTTGAGTAATTTCTCATTGAGCAGAATATTGGAAAAGGCTGCCATGGCAGCTGAGTTACTCTCATTTCCATATGCCCTGCAATTCAGATGCTTCCCTGCTTCTCAGCACAAGTGTCTGGGACCATATCATTAGAGCGGACCGTATCATTAGAGCAAGACTGAAAGCAGGTATAACAGACATGAGCATTTCTACACCAGCATTCTCCTTATTAAAATATTTATGGAAACACTTAAAGGTATTGTGCCACATCCTTAAGAGAGTATGTCACATATGGGCATGTAAAAATTAATCAGAATCCAATTTTTCCAGTTTGGTAATCTAGCACTTTTAATATTTAAATATTTTGTAGATTCCTTATATGCATACATTTAAAGAACAAACATCATTATAATTAAAGTGCATAAACCATTTAAGAATAAGATGATATGAGAAAATGAACGTTATCGGTGATATAGGATTTTTCTTAAAATAACTCTCAATAATTGGGCAACAGCAATGTAAACAATTATAGGAAGAATTGGTATAAAAAAGAACTGTTCAAATGTTTACATAAAATAGGTGTTGAAATAATGCTTATTTCAGCCTTTCCTAAAAGGCAAATCTGTGGCATTTTGTGAAGATTATCCTCTGTGTGATTTTTCAAGGACAATTATTGCAGTGTTTGGGTTCTTGAGCATACCACATAGAAATGTATTTTCTTAAATTGCAGAGACAAACCTACAAAACTGACATCTTACTATCCACCATTTTGAATCCAAGAATTCACTTAGTTATTATGAATAATGTGGCTGTTTCGAATGTATTGTGAAAGATTATTAAATAGAAACAGCGGGAGAAAAGAAATAGATTCAAAGCTATAGAAGGCAAAGAATAGAATTCTAACAAAAATTCAGATTCCAGTTGCTGCTAAACATGATATTAACAAAACCAAACACAAACCAGCCAATAGCTCTTGGCTCCTAAGGCCACACTATTCTAAGCACTCAATTCCAAAGGAAATTAAACAGGGGAAATAAATACTGCTACCTCATTCAGAGATCATACTCCTTCCCATTTTTATGCCTACATGCTTTGCAGATATATTTCCTCAGAGCAGCAACTGGATACCAAAGAGATAGTTTGTATATTTTATATGACCCCAGAGATTTCACTCTAGGGTTAAAGGGTACTAATCCTTAGGTTCCTGATTGGGCATTGAAGAATGCACATAGGAAATCAATTGACTCTAGGAAAGCATGAGGCACCTAGCCAAGAACAGTATTCATGTGATTAAAATTGCCATGAAGAAGCAGATGTTATTACCAATCAGCTGATGACAAAGCTTGAGTCAAACAGAAAATTTAAAAGGTAATTGCAAAGTCCATAAAAATAAAAGCTCACTTTAAATAATGTTTTGGCTATATAACATAACAGTTTTTAAAATTTTGAGCAACTGAAAATATAAGATAGGAAAATTTTCACCTGGACCACATACCTAAAGCACCTGATTTAGCTGAATCCTCTTTTAAATTTTTAGATCCTTTTGATATGAATTAATTTTTATATAATCACAGCAGAGGGATGTTGTTGGTTAGATTTTACGATTAGAACATGCCTATGAAAAACAAAAACAAAAACAACGTGCTGAACTTGTATTAATCATTTAAGTGTTGTCTCTTCCAATTTAAAATGTCATAAGTACTTAAAAACATTATTATAGGTAGTAGCTGGAAAATTAAAAAGTTGCTGAAGATGAAGAAATCATGGGCATATACCATGGCTTGCCACACATAAGAGAATATGCTCCAGCGGACCTGTGTTTAATTCCCAGAGCCCAGGTCACAGTTTAATTCTGTGAGCCTCTGTGAGTGCCTGCAGTCACAACACATACTGGTACACAGACACACGGACACACATCATTAATATGGAGGCACGATTTAAAAGTGAACTAACATGCAAGTTCTAATCTTGATAGATCAAGAAATAATTATCGAACATTTCACATAATAAATAAAAATGATACCAGAAGACATGAACTTTGGAAACAATGAAGGAAGAATGGTGAATACTTGAGTTAAATTCAAAGCTGTTGATAAATAAGCTTTGAAGTTATGAAACAGACATAAATACTTGCTATTCGAATTTCAAGAAGTAAAGCAACAATTTTTTAGTGTTCACAGGCTTTCCTTTCTTAGTTTTGAAAACCATATACATAGTAATTGGCTTTATTACAGAATTTTCATATGTACTTGGAGTCTGCTGATCCTCCTTTGATGCTCAGTCTCACCTCTGCCCACTCCCTACCTCCTCGTGAATCCTTCCCCCCTACATTCATAGCATGTTTGTTCTGTTACCTTATTATTTATGATCACTTTCCCTATTAAGGTCTCTTTGTCTTGGCAATAGCCTGGGCTGTTTGTGGATTTCCATGGGACTCCTTTGGCCAACACCTCAATTGGATATGCCACAGTCTCTTTACTGAATGCTTTGGTGACACGAGATGGCCATTTGGGACTCCATCTCCCCATAATTAGATGCCATTAGGATTGCCTTGATATATATCAGGAAGTTACCACTGCACTAGCATTCCATACCATCCCTCAACTGGCCTAAATTCCAGCAATGTCTGATTTAAAGCCCACTCCACAAGATGGAACCCATACCTTACACAGGTTGGGTGGTCAAGAACAAGAATAAGAGACCTAGGGCAAAACCAAATACTACTTGTCTTAAAAAAATAGTGATAAAATGACTCTTAATAATATTCTGCTATACTCAAATATCAGTGCCTTCCTTATTCAACCATCATCAGGGAAGCTTCCTCCTGCAATAGATGGGAACAAATAGAGACCAACAGCTGGACATTATGCAAAGAGTGAGAGAGACCTTGGGCCACATAGTTCCAAATAAATGTCTCCATCAAATCCCTACTCTCACAACTCAGATAATTCTGTGGAGGAAGAGGCAGAAAGAGTGTAAGGACCAGATTGGATGAAGGGCACCAGAAAAACAAGGTCATCTAATCAATGTGATCAAAACTCATATGAACTCAGAAACTGAAGCAACAAGCCCAGGACCTATGAGGGTTTGCCCCAGGTCCTCTGGGTATATATCATGGCTTCTAGTTCAGTATCTGTTTTTTATGGGACTCCTAAAAGTGCGAATGAGTGGGCCTGTTTCTTGTGGTTTCTCCTGGTCTCCTCTCCTTCTGTTGAGCTGCTTTGTCCAACTTCAGTGTGATGGGTTTTTGGTTTATTTCTATTGTATCATATTTTGTTCTGTTTTGTTGCTATCTCTTATGCTTGTTCCTTTCTTAGAAAGGATAGAAAGGGAATGGATCCAGACGAGAGAGAAGGTGGGGAAGAACTGGGAAAAGGAGAGGTAAGGGAAACTCTAATTAGGATATATTGTGTGAGAAAAGAGTCTATTTTCAAAAACAAGTAGAAGAAGAAAGAAAAATATAAAGGGACAGAGGGAGAGAGGGGAAGGAGGAGTGGAAGGGGAGGGGAAGGGGAAGAGGGAAGGGAGAAGGAGAAGGGGGAAGGAGAGAGAGCATGTGTTTTATGTCATGAGATTATTTTTCTTCATATTTAATGAGTTGTTACCTACAGGAACCTTCAAGGGATGGAAAGTTATAGATGACCCTGAAAAGCAGTACTGATGAAACAGTTGGTAAGGACTACCAGATAGATCTGTGATGTCAGTTTCCCTAACATCATTCAAGTAAGGTTGTCTAAAGAAAACACTACTATCTTTAAAGGCTTCACTATTCAAAACAAGTATTTGCTCAATAATTTCTCCCAGTACTTTTTTAAAATAATCAAAGTAGCACATTAAATATATAAACTTTAATTATGCGTAATAAAAAAGACAAGACCATTTTAAAACATTTATTTAAAAATATGAGCTTCTGAGCTGGTGAGAGGGGCCAGTACATAAAGGCATTTGATGCCAAGATTGGTGAGCTGAGTTCAATCCTCAGGACCCACAGTGTGGAGTAGAGAAGTAAATTTCACAAGTTATCCTCTGACCTGCACATGAGGTCAGAAACACAGATAAGTAACATTATACAGACTTAACACATTGTGTTTAGGCATGTGTACATATATACAAATACATATAAAAATGCAGTAACAATTAATGAAAATAGAAGCCATGAATTTGAAGGAGCACAGGAAGGCATATATGGGAGGATTTGGAGGTAGGAAAGGGAAGCAGGAAAAGTTGCAACTAAAATACAAACTCCAAAACAAACAAAACAATCTCTTTTCTCATGGTTCCATTTCTAGTTTCATGATTCAAGTTAAAATATGTAAAGCATTTGTCTTTTGGAGCCTAATATTCTCTAGTTCCATCAATTTCCATGCAAATTTCATGGCTTAATTTTTCTTTGAGGCTCAATAAAATTCTGTTCTTTAGATGTGCCACATTTGTACTATTCACTCATCTGCTGACGAACATACAGTGTGGGTCCATGTCCCAGCTATTGTGAATGCTGTCACTGGCTGCCCATGAGCAAGTGTTGAAGTGATGAGAGAGACTCCTGTGACATATACCCAAGAGTAGAAGAGTCTGATCATATGATAATTCTATTTCTAGTTTTATGACACACTGCCACAGTGATATAGGATACTGACTATATCCATTTCCATTCCCACTTGCTATGATATGAGCATCATTTTTCCCTATGTCTTTTCTAACATTTGTTGTCATTTTGTTTGTTTGTTTTCACTGGGGACAAATGAAAAGTCAAGATAATTTTAATTTCCATTTCCTTGGTGGATTTCTCTATGGATGTGAGGATTTGAACAATTAATGTTTTTAACCTAAAATGTGTTTGGTTTTAAGGTAGATAATTTAGCAAACTCTAGAACACTATTTTTATTCTAGCAAACTCTGGAATGCTGTTTTTGGTTTTCATTTTATACCTCTTTCTGGCCTCAAGAACATTAGGCATGAGTGTGTGTCATGTTTTTCACACACATTTTTATACTGAGTAGTTTCCCTCCCTCTACTTGTCCCAGTTCCTCCCTGCTTCTCCTCCCCTTTCAGATCCACTCTGTCTCAGTCTCTCATTAGAATAGAACAGGCTTCTAAGAAATAATACCTGGACACAAAAATAAGAAATATAGTAAGATAAAACAAAAACCATCACATAGAGGTCAGAGAATGCACCCCAAGAGAAGAAAAAGAGCCCCAAGAGCAGGCACAAGAATCAATGACCAATCATTCACACAGCAATTCCATAAATATACTAACCTGAAAGGTATTAATATATATGAAGAGGAACTGGTGCAGGACCAGGTGGGCATCTGTGCTTGCTGTTTCAGTCTGTGAGTTCATATGTGCCTTACTTAGTTAATTCAGAGGGCCTTGTTCCCTTGGTGTCCTTCATCTACTCTGACTCTTCACTCTTTCTGCCTTTTCTTCCATGGGGTTTCCTGAGCTCTAAGGGGAGAGATTTGATTGAGGTATCTCATTTAGAGCTGTATGTGCCAAAGACTCTTTCTTTACCTCTGTCAGACCTTGGGTCTTTGCATATAAAGCATCTCTGATGATGACTAAAAAAGCACTGATCTATGAGTATAGCATAATATCATTAGCAGTCCTCTCATTGATACATTTATTTAAACCAGTAGTGTTTGCTTTTACCCTAGGTCTCTTGGCTATCTAGTCTCTTGTTCTTGGTTACCCAAGCAGTGTCAGGTATGGGTTCTATCTCATGGGCCTTAAGTCAAATCAAACATTGGCCACTCTTACAAGTTTTATGCCACTATTTCTCTAGTATATCTTGCAGACAAGATAAATTTTACATCAAAAGTGGCTGGGTTGATGCTTACATTTCTCTTTTTGTAGCCTGCAGAGTACTTTCCTGCACCAAAAACACTAAAATGTAGGCGTGACGTCTCCATGTAGCATGAACCATGTACCAGCATGATTTTTATAAGTTCAGTGAGTTGTGTGGGTATTGTTTTCAGCAATGAGTTCAACTAACAGTTTGTGAAGATCAATCAGTTGTCTTGGCAACAGCCTAGGTTGTTTGGCGATTCCATGGGACCAACTTGCCCACCAACTCTGACAAATGCAATCCAATCCCAGTATTGGAAATGCTGTTTGGTGACAAGAGATGGCCAGTTAGTAGTCTGTATCCCTATTATTAAGATACTTCATTAGAATTCCATTCAGATATTTTAGAAAGTTTCCACTGCACTAAGTTTTAATACCATCCCTCAAATGTCCCTCAATTCCAGTTGTCTCTGCCCACATTCACTCTATCCTCACTGTCGCATCTAGGTTGTTTACAGTTTCTGGCTAATATGAATAGAACAGCATTAAACATTGTTGAGAATGTGTTATTGTTATTCTTTTGAAAATTAATTTCAAGTTAGGAAGGCATTTTAGTATAGTGAACCACAATTAAAAACAACTAGTGAGATCCTCAACTAGAACTTTGTGAGATTGATGAACTTAAGATAGTATATATTTGCTGAAGTTTTGATCTGGAATGCCAGACTAGGGCCTATGTGTTTGAGAGCTTTGCCACTTAGATGTATTAGAAACTATAAGAGATGGAGTCTAGCAGTAAGACTTCAGTTCCTCAGAAAACTTGTCCATGATGGGGAGATCATGGGTTCTGTCTCCCTGTCTTCACTGATTTTTCTCCTGGTCTTAGAATGTAAGTAGCTTTTCTCCACTACACATTTCCATAACAGTGTTCTGCTTTATTATAGGCTGAAGCAGCAAGAACATCTAGGCATGAAATCAAGGTAACTATGAGCAGAAATCAACCTCTCCCTTTATAACTTGAGTATTTCAAGTATTTCGCTATAACTATATAAAACTTGCCAACAAGATTATCTTACTGAATACTACTAGCAAAATATCTATAACAAAATCCAAAGATACACTACACTTAGGCAACTTCTTATTTAATAAAAAGTAATCATTTCTTACAGTTGAAGTTTATGTCAATAACTAGAATATTTAACCAAATTCATTACTTGTATATTATATGTTGTAATGTTTGATTAAGAATAGACATCCAGGCTACTCAAGTGGTACAGGGAGATAGCTGACCACCCAGAAGTGTGGAGAGGCGAGAGAGCACAGCTCATGACCATCCTCTGCTGCTCAGAGGAAACAGCCTGAAACCCTAAGGACACACGAGCCTAGGAGCAGCCTAGGACTGGAGTCTTCTGATTTCCATATGCACCCAGAGATGATCCTGGGCAACAGAGATACATACACAAATACCAACACAAATACATGGGAGCTGGTCACCCAAGAATACCTACATACCTGTGCACACAAAGAGAACGAGACTTGCAAGACATATAAGCCAGAGTCACAGACTACAAGACCAGCTGATACCAGAGAAAACCAGATGGCAAAAGGCAAATGCAAGAACATTGCCAACAGAAACCGAGGCAACAAGGCATTATCCAAAAACAGTTCTCCCACAACAGCAAGTCCTGGATACCCCAACACACTGGAAAAGCAAGATTTGGATTTAAAATCACATCATGATGCTGATAGAGGACTTCAAGTAGGATATAAATAACTCCCTTAAAGAAATACAGGAGAACATGAATCAACAGGTTGAAGCCCTTAAAAAGGAAACACAAAAATCCTTTAAAGAATTACAGGAAAACAAACAAACAAATGAAGGAACTGAACGAAACTATCCAGGATCTAAAAATTAAGTAAAAACAATAAAGAGGCTGCCTGCCAGAGCAGAAGAGCATCACTAGGTACTGTATCACCCTGAGCTTTAGACCTCTGGGGGTGCAAACCACCAGGGGTCTACCTGCACCCAAGAACTCAGCACATAGGTGGTTCATCTGCCAGTCCACCAGGTGTGGGGCCTGTGTCCTGATGGAGAGCAGCAGAGGAAGAGAATCCCTGTGACCATATTCACTGCCTGCCAGGGCAGAAGAGCATCACTAGGTACTGAATCACCCCAAGCTTAAGACCTCTGGGGATGCAAACCGCCAAAGGTCTGCCTGCGCCCAGGACCTGAGCACATAGGTGGTTCATCTCCCAGCTGGTAGGTCGTGGGGCCTGTGTCCTGTGTGGAGAGCAGCAGAGGGAGCAACTCCCCGTGGCTATCTTCGTGTCCTGCCAGGGCAGAAAAACATCACTAGGTACTGTATTATCCTGAGCTTAAGATCTCTGGGGGTGCAAATCTCCAGGGGTCTGCCTGATCCCAGGACCCGAGAACATAGGCAGTTTATCTAAAACTTGACAACCCAAGTATAACATTTCTTGAGGCAAGACTGAGCAGGGCTCCAAAGGCACAAAAGAGGAAGGCAGCATATCAGTAATCTGTGCCAAAGGAAACCTAGTCATCCAGTGTCGTGGAAATAGCCTTAAAGATCAACAGTAGGTTGATGCACCAGCCAGTGACAATAAGACCATCTAACACCTGTGAGAACTAGATGGCTAAAGGCAAGCGTAGGAATGTTACTAACAGAAACCAAGGCATTATGGCAGCATCTGAACCCAATTCTCCAACAATAGCAAGTCCTGGATACCCCAACACACCAGAAAAACAAGAGTTGGATTTAAAATCACTGGTAAGGATGCTGTTAGAGGAACACATGAAGGACATAAATAAATCTCTTAAAGAAACTCAGGAGAAAAATGAACAAAAGCTTGAAGCCCTTACAAGGGAAACGCAAAAATCACTTAAAGAAATTCAGGACAATATGGGTCAGAAGTTTGTAGTCAATAAGGAGGAAATGGAAAAATCACTTAAAAAAATACAGGAGAACTTTGATCAACAGGCAGAAGTCATGAAAGAGGAAACACAAAAATCTCTCAAAGAATTAGAGGAAAACACAAACAAGCAATGACGGAACTGAGCAAAAATTTCCAGAATCTAAAAACAGAAGTAGAAATAACTAAGAAAGCACAAAGGGAGACAACTTTGGAGATAGAAAACCTTGGGAAGAAATCAGAGACCATAGATGCAAATATCAACAACAGAATATAATAGATAGAAGAAAGAATCTCAGATGCTGAAGATACCATAGAAACCATGGACTCAACAGTCAAAGAAAATGCAAAATGCAAAAAGCTTGTAACCCAAAACATCCAGGAAATCCAGGACACAGTGAGAAAGCCAAATCTAAGGATTATAGGCATTGATGAGAATGAAGATTTACAACTTAAAGGGCCAGGAAACATCTTCAACAAAATTATGGAAGAAAACTTCCCTAACCTAAAAAGAGAGATGCCCATGAATATACAAGAAGCCTACAGAACTCCAAACAGACTGGACCAGAATAGAACTACCTCCTGTCACATAATAATCAAAACCCTAAATGTATTAAACAAAGAGAATACTTAGGGCAGTAAGAGAAAGGGGGCAAATAACATATAAAGGAAGACCTATCAGAATTACACCAGACTTCTCACCAGAGACCATAAAAGCTAGAAGATCCTGGGCAGATCTCATGCATACTCTAAGAGAACACAAATGCCAGCCAAGACTACTATACCCAGTGAAACTCTCAATCACTATAGATGGAGAAACCGAGATATTCCATAACAAAACCAAATTTACACAATATCTTTCCACAAACTGAGCCCTACAAAGGATAATAGGGGGAAAAACATTACAACAAGGGAAACTATACCCTGGAAAAAGCAGGATATTAAGTTTCTTTCATCAAACCCAAAAAAAGATAACCACACCAGTATAAAATTAACATCAAAAATGATAGGAAGCAATAACCACTACTCCTTAATATCTCTTAACATCAATGAACTCAATTCCCCAATAAAATGACATAGACTAACAGACTGGTTATGTAAACAGTACCCTACATTTTGCTGCATAGAGGAAACACACCTCAGTGTCAAAAACAAAAACTACCTTAGAGTAAAAAAAAAAAACTGGAAGACAATTCTACAAGCAAATGGTCTCAGGAAACAAGCTGGAGTTGCCATTCTAATATCAGGTAAAATTGACTTTCAACCTAATGTCATCAAAAGAGACATGGAAGGTCACTACTTGCTGGTCAAAGGAAAAATCCAACAAGAAGAACTCTCAATCCTGAACATCTATGCTCCAAATACAAGGGCGCCCTCATTCATAAAAGAAACTTTACTAAAGCTCAAAGCATATATTGCACCTAACACAATAATTGTAGGTGACTTCAACACTCCACTCTTATCAATGGACTGATCAGGAAAACAGAAACTAAACAGGGAAACAGTGAAACTAATTGAAGCTTTGGACCAATTGAATTTAACACACACACACACACACACACACACACACACACACACACACATATAGATACAGATACAGATACAGATACAGATACAGATACAGATACAGATACAGATACAGATACAGATAGAGATAGAGATAGAGATAGATAGATTTAACAGATATATATAGAGAACATTTCATCACAAAGCAAAATAATAAACCTTTTTCTCAGCACCTCATGGTACCTTCTTCAAAATTGATCATATAGTTGGTCACAAGACAGACCTCAACAAATATAAGAAGACTGAAATAATCCCATGCCTCCTATCAGATCACTATGGAGTAAAAGTGGTCTTTAATAACAATAAAAACAACAGAAAGCCCACATACACAAGAAAACTGAATAATACTCTACTCAATGATACCTTGATCAAGGAAGAAATAAAGAAACAAATCAAAGATTTTTTTAGAACTTAATGAAAATGAAGGCACAACATGCACAAATCTATGGGGCACAATGAAAGCAGTGCTAAGAGGAAAACTCATAGCTTAGAGTGCCTTCAAAAAGAAAATGGAGAGAGCATACACTAACAGCTTAATGACACACCTGAAAGCTCTGGAACAAAAAGAAACTATTTCACCCATGAGGAGTAGAAGGCAGGAAATCATCAAACTCAGGGCTGAAATCAATCAAGTAGAAACAAAGAGAACCATACAAAGAATCAACAAAACCAGGAGCTGGTTCTTCGAGAAAATCAACAAGATAGATAAACCCTTAGGCAGACTAACCAAAGGGCACAGACAAAGTATCCAAATTAACAAAATTAGAAGTGAAAGGGGAGATATTACAAAAGAAACTGAGAAAATTCAAAAAATCATCAGATCCTACTACAAAAGCTTGTACTCAACACAACTGGAGAATCTGGAGGAAATGGACAATTTCTTAGATAGATACCAAATACAAAAATTAAACCAGGATCAAATAGATCATCTATACAGACCCATAACCCCTAAAGAAATAGAAGGGGTCATAGATAGCCTTCTGACCAAAAAAAGCAGAGGACCAGATGGTTTTAGTGCAGAATTCTATCAGACCTTCAACGAAGACTTAACACCAGTACTCTTCAAACTATTCCACCAAATAGAAACAGACGGAATACTACCCAACTCCTTCTACGACGAAGCCACAATTACGCTGATACTAAAACCACACAAAGATCCAACTAAGAAAGAGAATTTCAGGCCAATTTCCCTTATGAATATCGATGCAAAAATACTCAATAAAATTCTTGCCCACTGAAGCCAAGAACACATCAAAATGATCATCCACCAGGATCAAGTAGGCATCAGGGATGCAGGGATGGTTCAATATAAGGAAATCCATAAATGCTATCCACTACATAAACAAACTCAAAGAAAAAAACCACATGGTCATTTCATTAGATGCTGAAAAGGCATTTGACAAAATTCAGCATCCTTTCATGCTAAAAGTCTTGGAAAGGACAGGAATTCAAGGCCAATAGCTAAACATAGTAAAAGCAATATACAGCAAACCAGTAGCCAACATCAAACTAAATGGAGAGAAACTTAAAGCAATCCCACTAAAATCAGGGACTAGACAAGGCTGCCCCCTCTCTTCATATCTTTTCAATATAGTTCTTGAAATCCTAGCTAGAGCAATTAGACAACATAAGGAGGTCAAAGGGATACAAATTGAAAAGGAAGAAGTCAAACTATCACTATTTGCAGATGATATGATAGTATACATAAGTGATCCATAAAACTCTACTAGAGAACTCCTACAGCTGATAAACAACTTCAGCAAAGTGGCTGGCTACAAAATCAACTCAAGCAAATCAGTAGCCTTTATATACTCAAAGGATAAGGAGACTGAGATAGAAATTAGGGAAATGACACCCTTCACAATAGCCACAAACAGCATAAAGTATCTTGGGGTGACTCTAACCAAACAAGTGAAAGACCTATATGAGAAGAACTTCAGATTTCTGAAGAAGGAAATCAAAGAAGACCTCAAAAAATGGAAAAATCTTCCATGCTTGTGGATTGGCAGGATTAATATAGTTAAAATGGCCATCCTGCCAAAGGCAGTCTACAGATTCAATGCAATCCCCATCAAAATCCCAACACAGTTCTTCATAGAACTAGAAAAAGATAGTCTCTTCAACAAATGGTGCCAGTTCAATTGTAGGTGAGCATGCAGAAGAATGTGAATCCATCCATTCTTATCTCCTTGTACTAAGCTCAACTCCAAATGGATCAAGGACCTCCACAAAAAACCTGACACACTGAAACTAATAGAAAAAAACTGGGGAAGACCCTTGAGGACATGAGCACTGGGGAAAAGTTCCTGAATAGAACACCAATAGTTTATGCTTTAAGATCAAGAATTGACAAATGGGACCTCATAAAACTACAAAGTTTCTGTAAGGCAAAGGACACTGTCAAAAGGACAAAATGTCAACCAACAGATTGGGAAAGGATCTTCACCAACCCTAAATCTGACAGAGGACTTATATCTAATATATACTTAGAACCCAGAGAACCAAAAACCCCATTAAAAAGTGGGGTACGGAGCTAAACAAAGAATTTTCACATAAAGAACTTCGAAGGGCTGAGAAACACCTTAAGAAATATTCGACATCATTAATCATTAGGGAAATGCAAATCAAAACAACCCTGAGATTTCACCTCACACCAGTCAGAATGGGTAAGGTCAAAAACTCAGGAGACAGCAGGTGCTGGTGAGGATGTGGAGAAAGAGGAACACTCCTCCACTGCTGGTGGGATTGTAAGATGGTGCAAACACTTTGGAAATCAGTCTGGAGGTTCCTCGAAAAACTGGGCATGACACTTCCAGAGGACCCTGCTATACCACTCCTGGGCATATACACAGAGGATTCCCCACCATGCAATAAGGACACATGCTCCACTAGGTTCATAGCAGCCCTATTTGTAGTAGTCAGAATCTGGAAAGAACCCAGATGTCCCTCAACGGTGGAATGGATACAAAAAATGTGATATATTTACACAATGGAGTACTATTCAGCCATTAGAAACAATGAATTCATGAAATTCTTAAGTCAAATGGATGGAGCTGGAGAACATCATACTAAGTGAGGTAACCCAGTCTCAAAAGAACAATCATGGTATGCACTCACTGATAAGTGGATATTAACCTAGAATCTTGGAATACCCAAGACATAATCCACATATTAAATGAGGTCCAAAAAGAACGGAGGAGTGGCCCCTGGTTCTGGAAAGACTCAATGCAACAGTATAGGGGAATACCAGACCAAGGAAGTGGGAAGGAGTAGATGGAGGGACAGAGGGAGGGAAGAAGGCTTATGGGACTTGAGGAGAGTACCCAGAAAAGGGGAAATTATTTGAAATGTAAATAAAGAATACATTGAATAAAAAAAGATACTGAAAAAAAGTCCTACTCTAAGAACTCCCTTTATATTGTTAAGAAATAAAAAAAAAACTACTTAAAAAAAACAATAAAGAAATCACAAAGGGAGACAACACTGGAGGAAAAAAACCCTAGGATTAAAATCAGAAGTCATAGATGGAAGCATCACCAGCAGAATACAAGAGATAGAAGAAACAAACTCAGGAGCTGAGGATACTACAGAAAGCAGTGACTCAACAGTTAAAGAAAATGAGAAATGCACAAAGCTTGAAACCAAAAACATCCAGGAAATCCAGGACAAAATGAGAGGACCAAACCTAAGGATAATAGGTATAGAACAGAGCTAAGATTTCCAAATTAAAGGGCCAGCAAATATCTTCAACAAAATTATAGAAGAAAATTTACCTAACCCAAATAAAGAGATGCCCATGAACATACAAGAAGCCTAGAGAACTCCAAATAGACTGAACCAGAACAGAAATTCCTCCATCACATAATAATCAAAGCACCAAATGAACTAAACAAAGAAAGAATATTAAAAACAGTAAGGGAAAAAGATCAAGTAACAAATAAAGGCAGACTGATCAGATTTACACCACACTTCTCCCCAGAAACCATGAAGTTAAAAGATCCTAGGCAGATCTTTTACAGACCCTAAGAGAACACACATGCCAGCCCAGATTACTATACCCAGCAAAACTCTCAATCACTGTAGATGGAGAAATCAAGACATTCCATGATAAAACCAAATTTTCACTTTATCTTTCCACAAATCCAGTCATTATCCATACAAAGGATAATATATGGAAAACGCCAACACAAGGAGGGGAACTACACCCTAGAAAAAGCAAGAAAGTAATTTTTCAACAAAGCAAAAAGAAGATAACCACACAAGCATAAAAAGAAGATAAAAAAATAACAGGAAGCAACAATCACTATTTGTTAATATCTCTTAACATCAATGAACTCAATTACCCAATAAAAAGACATAGATTAAAAGAATGGATATGTAAACAAGACCCAGAATTTTGCTGCATACAGGAAATGCACCTTTGTCAAAGACAAACACTGCTTCAGAGAAAAAGGCTGGGAAAATATTTTCCAAGCAAATGGTCCCAGGAAACAAGCTGGAGTAGTCATTCTAATATTGGATAAAACTGACTTTCTCAAGATGTTATCAAAAAAGACATGGAAGGACACTTCATACTCATCAAAGGAGAAGTCTACCAAGAAGAACTCTCAATTCTGAATATCTATGCTCCAAATGCAAGGGCCCCCACATTCGTAAAAAAAAACAAAACTTTACTAAAGCTCAAACGACACATTTCGTCTCACACAATAATTATAGGTGACTTCAACACCCCACTCTCATCAATGGACATATCAGAGAAAAACAAATTAACAAAGACACAGTGAAACTAATAAAAATTATAGACCAAATTGATTTAACAGATAACTATAGAGCATTTCATCCTAAATCAAAAGAATATACCATCTTCTTAGCACCTCATGATAGCTTCTCTAAAGTTGACCATATAATTGGTCACAAAACAAACCTCAACAGATATAAGAAGATTGAAATAATCTCATGCTTTCTATCAGATCACTATGGAGTAAGGGTGGTCTTCAATAGCAGCAAAAACAAGAGAAAGCCCTCATACACACAGAAGCTGAACAATACTCTACTCAATGATAACTTGGTTAATGAAGATATAAGGAAAGAAATCCAAGACTTTTTGAATGTAATAAAAATGAAAGCACAACATACACAAACCTATGGGACACGATGAAAGCAGTGCTTAGAGGAAAACTCAAAGCTCTGAGTGCCTCCAAAAAGAAACGGGAGAGAGCACACACTAGCAGCTTAACAGTACACCTGAAATCTATAGAACAAAAGGAAGCTAATACGCTAAAGAGGAGTAGATGGCAGGAAATCAACCAAGTAGAAACAAAAAGAACTATACACAGAATCAACAAAACCAGGAGCTGGTTCTTTGAGAAAATCAAGATAGATAAACCCTTAGCCAGACTAACCAGAGAGCACAGAGTCAATATCCAAATTAACAAAATCAGAAATGAAAAGGAAGATATATAAACAGAAACTGAGGAAATTCAAAAAAAATCACCAGATCCTACTACAGAAGTCTATACTCAACACACCTAGAAAATCTGGATGAAATGGACAATTTTCTAGACAGATACCAAATACCAAAGTTAAATCAGGATCAGAGAGATCATCTAAAGAGTCCCAACACCCCTAAAGGAATAGAAGTGGTCAATAAAAGTCCCCCAACCACAAAAATCACAGGACCAGATGGTTTTACTGAAGAATTCTATCAGACTTTCAAAGAAGCCCTAAAACTTAAACTCTTCAAATTATTCCACAAAATATAAACAGAAGGAACACTACCCAACTCATTCTATGAAGCCACAATTAGGTTGATAACAAAATCACACAAAGATCCAACAAAGAAAGAGAACTTCAGACCAATTTTCCTTATGAATATTGATGCAAAAATACTCAATGAAATTCCTGCCAATTGAATCCAAAAACATATCAAAACAATCATTCACCACGATCAAGTAGGCTTCATCCCATGGATGCAGAAATGGTTCAATATGTAGAAATCCATCAATATAATCCACTACATAAACAAACTCAAAGAAAAAAAAAACACATGGTCTTTTCATTATATACTGAAAAAGCATTTGAGAAAATTCGGCATCCTTTCATGTTAAAAGTCATGGAAAGATCAGGAATTCAAGTCCCATACCTAAACATAATAAAAGCAAACATCTCCAATACCCAACATCAAACTAAATGGAGAGAACCTTGAAGCAATCTCATTAAAATCATGGACCAGACAGGGCAGCCCTCTCTTTCCATAGGTATTCAATATAGTACTTGAAGTTCTAGCTAGAGCAGGTAAAAAACAAAAGGAGGTCAAAGGTATACAAATTGGAAAGGAAGAAGTCAAACTGTCACTATTTATGCATGATATGATAATATACTTACCTGATGGAAAAAATCTCCACCAGAGAACTCCTAACCCTGATTAAAAAAAAAAAAAAAAAAAACTTCAGCAAAGTGGTTGGATATAAAATTAACTCAAACAAATAAGTAGCCTTTGTATACTCAAATGATAAACAGACTGAGAATGAAATTAGAGAAACAACACCCTTCACAACAGTCACAAAGAAAATAAAATATCTTGTTGTGACTCTATCCAAACAAGTAAAAGATCTGTATGACAAGAACTTCAAGTCCCTGAAGAAAGAAATCAAGGAAGGCCTCAGATGATGGAAACTTCTTGCAATGCTCATGGATTGGCAAGATTAATATAGTAAAAATAGCCATCTTGACAAAAGCAATCTACAGATTCAGTGCAATCCCCATCAACATTCCAACTCAATTCTTTATAGAATAAGAAAGAGCAATTCTCAAATTCATCTGAAATAACAAAAAACCAGGATAGCTTTTATCCTGTTGAGGATAGTTTTTATCCTCAACAGTAAAAGAACTTCTGGCAGAATCACCATCCCTGACCTCAAGCTGTACTACAGAGCAATAGTGATAACAATTGTATAGTATTGGTACAGAGGCAGGCAGGAAGATCAGTGTAGTAGAATTGAAGACCCAGAAATGAACTCACACACCTATGGTCACTTGATCTTTACAAAGGTGCTAAAACCATCCAGTGGAAAAAAGACAGCATTTTCTACAAATGGTTCTGGGTCAATTGGCAGTTAACATGTAGAAGGATGCAAATTGATCCATTCTTATCTCCTTATACAAAGATCAAGTCCAAGTGAATAAAGGACATCCACATAAAACCAGACACACTGAATCTAATAGAAGAGAAAAATGGGGAAGAACCTGGAGAACATGGGCACAAGGGAAATTTTCCAAAATAGAACACCGATAGCTTATGCTCTAAGATCCAGAACTGAAAACTGGGACCTCATAAAATTGCAAAGCTTCTGTAAGGCAAAGGACACTGTCAATAGGGCAAAACAGCAACCAACGGGTTAGGAAAAGATCTTTAGCAATCCTATATCTATCTGATCGAGTGCTAATATCCAATATATACAAAGAACTCAAAAAGTTAGACTCCAGTGAACCAACTAACCCTATTAAAAATGGGATACAGAGTTAAAGAATTTTCAACTGAAAAATACTGGGTGGATGAGAAACACCTAAAGAAATGTTTCAGGATAATGCAAATCAAAATAACCTCACACCAGTCAGAATGCCCAGGATTTAAAACTCAGTGGGTAGAAAATTTTGGAGAGGATGTGGAAAAAGAGGAACAATCCTCCATTGCTGGTGGGATTGCAAGCTGATAAAACCACTCTGGAGATCAGTTTGGCAGCTCAGAAAACTGGACATAACACTACCTGAGGACCCAGCTATACCACTCCTGGGCATATACTCAGAAGATGCTCCAACATGTAATAAGGACACATGCTCGCTATGTTCCTAACAGCCTTATAATAGGGAGAAGCTGGAATGTCCCAGCTGTCCCTCAACAGAGAAATGAATATAGAAAATGTGGTACATTTACACAATGGAGTACTACTCAGCTATTAAAAACAATGAATTAATGAAATTTTTAGGCAAATGTATGGAGTTAGAAAATATCATCCTGAGTGAGGTAACCCAATAACAAAAGAACACACATGGTATACACTCACTGATAAGTGGACATTAACTCCAAAAACTTAGAACACCAAAGATACAACTCACAGACTGCATGAAGCTCAAGGAGGAAGACAAAATTGTGGATCTTTTCATCCTTATTGGAAAGTGGATCTAAATATCCATGGCTCACATCCAACCAATAGAATGAACATAGGCTCCCCAATGGAGACGCTAGAGAATGGACCCAAGGAGCTGAAGAGATTTGTAGTCCTATAGTAGGAACAATAATATGTAAAAACCAGAACCCCCCCAGAGCTCCCAGGGGTTAAACTTCCAATCAAGGATTACACATGGAGGGACCCATGGCTCCAGCTACATATGTAGCAGAAGACGACCATTTCACATATCAGTGAGAGAAGAGACTGTGGGTGCTGTGAAGGCTCAATTCCACAGAATAGGGGAATGCAAGTCAGTAATCTGGGGATGGGGGTTAGCAGGAAGAGGGGAGATGGGACAGTGGATTTTTATAGGGTCAACACAGAAAATGGATACCATTTGAAATGTACATAAAGCTCATATCTAATAAAAAAAGAAAATATACTGAGTGAGGTAACCCAATCTCAAATGAACACACATGGCATACACTCACTGATAAGTAGATATTAGCCCAGAAAATCAGAATACCCAAGATACAACTCACAGACCACATGAAGCTCAAGAAGAAGGAAGATCAAAGTGTGGATACTTTGGCCCCTCTTAGAAGGGGGAGAATCAAAATACCCATGGGAGGAGATACAGAGACAAAGTATAGAGCAGAGACTGAGGGAAAGACCGTCCAGAGACTGTCACACCTAGGGATCCATCCTATATAGAGATACCAAACCCAGACACTATTGTGGATAGTGCTTGCTGACAGGAGCATAATATAGCTGTCACCTGGGAGGCTCTGCTAGTGCCTGACAAATACAGAGGGGGACACGCTCAGCCAACCATTGAACTGAGCATAGGGTCCGCAATGGAGGAGCTAGAGAAAGGACCTAAGGAGCTGAAGGGTTTTGCAGTGCCATAGGAGGAACAATGATATGAGCCACCCAGTACTCCCAGAGCTCCCAGGGATAAAACCACCAACCAAAAGGTACACCTGGAGGGACCCATGGCTCCAGATGCATATGCAGCAGAGGATAGCCTAATTGGACATCAAAGGGAGGAGAGGACCTTGGTCCTGGAAAGGCTCAAGCCCACAGTGTAGGGAAATGCCGGGACAGGGAAGCAGGAGTGGGTGGATTGGTAAACATTGGGAGGGGGGAGGGGTTATGGGATTGTTTGTGGGGAAACCAGGATAGAGGACAACATTTGAGACTTAAATAAAGAATATATCTAATAAAATATATGTAATAAATAATTTCAAGTATTTTCAAAAAAATGATCCAGTTATTTTGTTGCAAGAAGTAAATAATCTGAGCATATTCCATTTTACCCCAATCAAGAAAATTAATGATAGTGAATGTTATCAAATTTTGGCAAAAGTATTCCTTGTTATTGAAAATGGGAAACTGAACACAGAAACTCATAAATGCAATATTCTGTATAACTGTGGCAGTTTTTCAAATTTCGTCCGTAAAGCATATGGACTATGTCCCCAGATTGAATCAACACTGTGAGATACAGTTTCTTTAACAGCTATAGAGTGTGTGGCATTTGTGTGTCAGCTCACCTATGAACACAATGTAGAAATGTCCATTTCATCATACAATAATAAAGTTGCCCAGATTCTGTGACCAGTTTATCATTCTTGTTAAACTTTTGAAGGAGTGAGAAACAACTGTGATAGCTCAGTAAAAATATGAGCCTAAATCTTTTACCAGATTTTTCTTTTGTCTTTCTTACCTGGCAACATCACAAGCATGACTTAAACCTGAGTGGCAGGTGAAGATAGCTGGTGGCTTTAAGCTCCTTTAATGCCAAGGAATGTAAAATTACCCTTATTAATTAAGTGTCACCATTGGTCACCTTGTTCACATTTCCTTTCATGAGTTCTCCCATGAGCTCCTTAAAAAGCTAATGAATGGCTGACGAAATGTTGGATTCAATTACACTGATCAATTTGATCATAACTATAAAATATGCCTCCAATACTGCAAAGATCTGTGCATCCACCTCCCCTCCCATGGCATTTCTTAGAGAATACTCTCCACATCCATTGCCTAGAATTCTTGATAAAAATGCTTCCAACTTTTGACATGAACAGTTTAACTGAGAAAAAATATAGTTCTTAGAGTACAGAAAAGGAACAAAGGAAGCAAAGGAGCAGGGAGGGTGATGGAAGCTTTGTATTTTATTTTTATTTTTTTAATCATTTTTTATTTTCAATATTTTTGTTTACAATCAAAATTATTTTCCCTTCCCTGGTTCCCCCCATTCCCATAAGTTTCCTAAGCCCTCTTCCCTCTGCCCATTCTCCTATCAACCCCCTCCTACTTCTCTGTCCTGGGAATCCCCTACAACGCTGGAACAAGCAATTTCAGGACCAGGGACCTCTCTTTCCTCCTTCCTGGAGGAGTTCTCTGGTGGAGTTTTTTTGGGTAGATTAAGTATACTATCATATACTATCATATCATCTGCAAATAGTGATAGTTGGACTTCTTCCTTTCCAATTTGTATCCCTTTGATCTCCTTATGTTGTCTAATTGCTCTAGCTAGAACTTCAAGTACTATATTAAAAAGATATGGAGAGAGGGGCCAGCCTTGTCTAGTTCCTGATTTCTATGGGATTGCTTTCAGTTTCTCTCCATTTACTTTGATGTTGGCTACTGGTTTGCTGTATATTGCTTTTACTATGTTTAGGTATGGGCCTTGAATTCCTGTTCTTGCTAAGACTTTTAGCATGAAAGGATGCTGAATTTTGTCAAATGCCTTTTCAGCATCTAATGAAATGACCATGTGTTTTTTTCTTTGAGTTTGTTAATGTAGTGGATCACATTGATGGATTTCCATATATTGAACCATTCCTGCATCTCTGGGATGAAGCCTACTTGTTCATGGTGAATAATCATTTTGATGTGTTCTTGGATTCGATTGGCAAGAATTTTATTGAGTATTCATTATCATTCAAATCGTCGATATTCATAAGGGATATTGGCCTGTAGTTCTCCTTCTTTGTTGGATCTTTGTGTTATTTTGAGATCAGTGTAGTTGTGGCTTCCTAGAACAAGTTGGGTAGTGTTCCTTCTGTTTTTATTTTGTGGAATAATTTGAGGAGTATTGGTGTTAGGTCTTCTTTGAAGGTCTGACAGAATTCTGCACTAAAACCATCTGGTCCTTTGGGGTTTTTTTTTTGTTTTTTGTTTTTTGTTTTTTGTTTGTTTGTTTGTTTTGGTTGGCAGACTTTCTATGATCCCTTCTATTTCTTTAGGGGTTACAGTACTGTTTAGTTGATCTATTTGATCCTGATTTAATTTTGGTATTTGGTATCTGTCTAGGAAATTGTCCATTTCCTCCAGATGTTCCAGTTGTATTGCGTACTTTTGTAGTAGGATCTGATGATTTTTTAATTTCTTCCATTTCTGTTGTTTTATCTCCCTTTTCATTTTTAATTTTGTTAATTTGGATACTTTCTCTGTGCCTTTTGGTTAGTCTGGCTAAGGTTTATCTATCTTGTTGATTTTCTCAAAGAACCAGCTCCTGGTTTTGTTGATTCTTTGTATAGTTCTCTGTTTTTACTTGGTTGATTTCAGCTTTTTATTACTGTAACAAAACACCCAAGCTAATCATCTTCAAAAGATGAAAGATTAACTTGAACATTTTAATCTTTGTTTAACTGGCATTATTGCTTGGGTCTTAAGAAACATGAAGTAAAAAACAGGATGTCATTAAGAATGGCAATGGAGAAAAAGAACTTTTATTCTGTCTGTTAGTGTCACATGCTTTTTTGTTTGGCAGGTTAAGCTTCTCATTCCCCTGAAGCTTGTCTTGGTTCCATGAAAGTTACTGATCAGAAGATGGCAACCTGAAAATATTCAGCATCAGTCGGGGTTTACAGATCTGCACTGATGGATCTATTGTCTCCTGGAAAAGAGGGACATAGAACATAGTCCACAGATGTGTTATCCTGAGGGATAAACAGACTCTGCTATCCTGTTCAACTTGGCCTGACTGTGCAGAAAGCTAAGTCACCCTTGGATAGAGAAGTCATGCATCACTGAGCTGAGGCCTGAGCTCCTATAACTGCTAATGACAGTATGGCATAGTGGCTGGCACAGAACAGGATTAAAGAAGTATCTGCCTTGTGTGAATTCAAATTGGGGAGTGTAAGCACATGGCAAGCCACCTTTGAGTTGTGTGATACATTTGCAGACAGTGTATTCTTCTTTTAATTTTTTTTAATTTTCTATATTCTTTGTTTACATTCCAAATGCCTTCCCCTTTCCTGGTCCCCCCTTCCCCATGAGTCCCATAAAAGCTATTATTTTTTTTATCTTAATAAATCTTTAATTGATTTTTTATATATTTTTTATTTTCTATATTCTTTGTTTACCTTCCAAATGATTTTCCCTTTCCTGATTCCCCCCTCCCCATAAGTTCCCTAAGCCCTCTTCCTTCTGCCCATTATTCTATCAACCTCCTCCTACTTCTCTGTCCTGGTACTCCCCTACAATGCTGGAACAAGCCTTTTCAGGATCAGGGACCTCTCCTTCCTTCTTCTTGGGAGTCATTTGATCAGAAACTCTGAATACCCAAGACACAATTCCCATAAGCCATTCTTTTTTTTTTTTTTTTTTTTGAGTATCTTCTTCATTTACATTGCCCATAAGCCATTTTTAAGGAGAGAGGAATGAGCATTGGATAAAATGGCTCCTTTTAAACATCTCGTGTTCTTTCTTTCTTTCTTCCTTTCTTTCTTTCTTTTTTCTTTCTTCCTTCCTTCCTTCCTCCCTCCCTCCCTCCTTTCCTTTCTTTCCTTCTTTCTTTTTTTTCTTTTATCAAGACAGGGTTTCTCTGTGTAACACTGACTGTCTGGGAACTCACTCTGTAGACCAGGATGGCCTCAAACTCAGAAATCTGCTGGCCTTTGCTCCCCAAGTGCTGGAATTAAAGTTGTGCACCACCAGTGCCTGGCCCTGTGTTCATTCTTATGCTGCGTACTTTCTGACTTTTTATTTCTTCTTTTTATGCTGTTTTTTTTAATTGTGTTAGTCACTTTCTTTATGAATTGATATTATTTAAACATTGGTAGACACTGATGCTAAGAACATGCAGTTTTCTTCTATTGGAATGACTGCTTTCCATCAGCCCTGAAGCTGATCCTATTTGAAGCCTGAAATATTAGCCATGACTATGAAAATTTTGTGTATATGATTTTCTACTTAAATCATAAAGATAATTCTTTTCACAAATATCTAAATTAATCAGATCTGTTTTACTTCAATGTTAGTGTCTATTTTCCTTTGGTATTGAGTGACACTGTGTAATGTCTTTAATATTACTCCAAAGGTTATCTTCTGAAGCAAGACTGTCCTGAGAATAGTATTTCACCAGAAAGACTAAAGATGGATGAAAACCGTGAGTGTCCATCAAAGGACACAGAACATAGTGGACTTTGGTTGCTGCCATGGGTGGTGACTGTAGGGAGGTTATTCATTCATTTCTCAACTGCCTTAAGGTGGCAGAAGGTAGATTCTTGTGCTTCACATAGATTTTAAGGGTCAGTGTGCTTAATTGATGATTGCTAGCCAATTTAATCAATGTCATCTCTTTATTACTAGGAGGGATAAACCAACAATGAAGCAACATTATAAAGCATGCTCACAGTTAGAATAACACACATCCTCCCATTAGAGTCTCCTGACCACAAATCCAGACTAAAATTTGGGGCCACAGACAGAAGCTGATGGGCAAAGAAGCAAACACTTTGTTCTTTACTGTGCTATATGGGATCCTGGAAAGATTGGAACTGACTTTCAGCAGGATTACTTGAGAATGCAGCAGAGACCAGGCTCAAGGACGCTCTCCTGCAGTAGCAGGTATCTAACCCTAGCACCTAACACATCTACCTTTTGTTAAGATCAGTTTCCTCAAGGAATCTTCTTCCTCATCATCTCCAACTTCCTTATGGAACCTGCTTCCTAGTATCTGCAAGTGTTTTTTAGATTTTTGCTTCAAAGTTCCTTTGCTGGGGAATTATTCTCCACCCTATACTGCTGTTTTTACAGGCTCAGATAAATATAAATGAACACTTCAAAACACAAGGAAAAGTCTGAGATATTCAAGTAGTCTAGATTTGGAAATACCACCCCCTTTTCATTTTTCTATTTTTTTAAATAACAAGTAAATTCTCAAGTACATTTTGTTAAAAATGTCAACTGACACAGTTGATTAGAATATTCTTTTGCATCAAGTCCCAAATCATGCCATTACAATTGAATTCATTGACAGTAGTTCTGATCTCTAGGTTTATGTAGAGCTTAAATAGAAGCATCTAGTTCATATTTATATAAATATTGAAACACTATACCTTGACTGCTTTCTGTCCTAATATAAAACAAATTATTTGATTTTATTGTATTATGTTTATGATTTTATTGTAAACTATGGTTTATGGTTTCCATAATATTTCAACCATTTTTAGGATTTATCTTTGTGTATGTGCATATGTGTGTGTGTGTGTGTGTGTGTGTGTGTGTGTGTGTGTGTGAGAGAGAGAGAGAGAGAGAGAGAGAGAGAGAGAGAGAGAGAGAGAGAGAAAGAATGGTCAAGGAGACCAGAAGAGGATATAAGATGTCTTGTACATGGAATTACAGAGCTTTAGTGAGGTCCCTGATGTGGATGCTTGGAGCTGAATCCATATTCTCAAGATTGAGCAGCAATTATACTGAACCATTAAGATACTGCTCAATTATTCATTTCAGCCATTTTCATAAAAATTTCACTCATTAGAAAAATATAAAACCTATGCCCAAACTTCACGTCCAAGTGTTATGGTTGCTAGCTTTAAAAGTCTGAAATTTTTAGTTTTTCCCCTTATATATTTAGAGAACAGCTGAAATGTTGAAATATTTTACGATATCATATCTTGTTCTAGACATTTTGTTTTCTTTTCAGTTTAGTAACTTTGATGTTCTTTGAATTTGTCTAATGTGTAATCTGGTTGTTTTATGGTGTGATGTCTGTCATAGACTTGCTCTAGAATCTTCCTTTTCCTATAGAGATACTGCATAGCCAAGAATTGTGTCCCAGGACATGCATGTTAGTTATGCTCTGTTGGGCACATGCTTACTGGAGCTTCCAACAGGTTTTCTGGGCTCTAAGTCTCAGGCTTCCCTCTTCTTGACACCTTAATTTCACCTGTTCCCTTCGATGATCCAGTGGCCACTTTATCTTTGTTCTTGTTCATGATTTCTTACTTGTTTCCATAGACTAAGGACCTCCTTTATGTTAGATCCCTAATTTCCAATATCTTACAATAAGAGACAGTATTTTGAGGTGTTTCAAAGAGGATTTTTTTCTTTTTTTCTTTTCCATATTTTTTGTTTACATTCCAAATGATTTCCCCTTTCCCAGTTCCCCCTCCCCATATGTCCCATAAGCCTTCCTCTCTCCATCCATTCTTCGATCACCTCCCTCCTTTTCTCTGTCCTGGTACTTCCCTACAATGCTAGATCAAGCCTTTCCAGGATCAGGGCCCTCTCCTTACTTCTTCATGGGAGTCATTTGTTATGCTAATTGTGTCTTGGGTATTCAGAGCTTCTGGGCTAATTAATATCCCCTTATCAGAGATTGAATTCCATGTGTATTCTTTTATGATTGGGTTACCTCACTAAGGATGATATTTTCCAGTTCCAACCATTTGCCTAAAAATTTCATGAATTCATTGTTTTTAATTACTGAGTATTATTCCATTGTGTAAATATACCACATTTTCTGTATCCATTCCTCCATTGAGGGACATCTGGGTTCTTTCCAGCTTCTAGCTATTATAAATAAGGCTGCTATGAACATAATGGAGCATGTGTCTTTATTGCATGATGGGGAATCCTTTGGGTATATGCCCAGGAGAGGTATAGCAGGGTCCTCCGGAAGTGTCATGTCCAGTTTTCTGAGGAACAGCCAGACTGATTTCCATAGTGGTAGTCCCATCTTGCAATCCCACCAGCAGTGGAAGAGTGTTCCTTCAAAGAGGATTTTAAACCAAGGCCAGATCTAATGTGAAAGGTATTCTTGAAAAAGAGAAAACAAGCAACTGGGCAGTGGTAGTACACACCTGTAATCTCAGCACTTGGGAGACAGAGACAGGTGGATTTCTGAGTTCAATGCCAGCCTGGTCTACAGAGTGAGTTCTAGGACAGCCAGAGCTACACAGAGAAACCCTGTCTTGAAAAACCAAAAACCGAGAGAGAGAGAGAGAGAGAGAGAGAGAGAGAGAGAGAGAGAGAGAGAGAGAGAGAGAGAGAGAGAAAGATACAAGGGGCACATTCCTATTAAGTTTTCACAATGGAGATGGTTAATGACACAGACTATGATCATGGGACATCTGATGATAGTTAATAAACAACCAAGTTAATAACTAACCAAGGAGATTAGCCTCAGAGGAAGTCAATAGGAAGTCAATTCCTGGAATACATTAATCTTTTACTAATATCCCCAGATCCATGGCCAAGTTAGTACCTACTATGTAAGTCCCCAGTCTGTGGCATTTTATCAGAGCAATCTTAGCCAACTAACACACCTTTACAAAATAGAAATCTGTGCACTTATATAGTTCTAATTTTGCATGTGTAAGGAGTGTAGTGCATATGAACATAAATAGGAGCTGAAGCAAAATCCCAGGTGCTTTCCTCTAATGCTCCAAGCCTTATCCCTATTGCTTTGCAACAAAACCTCTCAACAAGCCACAAGCTCCCCATTGTAGCTAACCAACAAGTTTCTGAGATCCACCTGCCTCTGCTTCCCAACCCTAGGATGCATTGGTTATACACAGTTATGGTCAACATTTTCCATGGGTGTTAGGAACTCAAACTCAGATCCTTATGTATTCTCATCTATTACATTTATCTGCTGAGACATCTCTCTGACCACATCAAACTTATCTCCATTTTTTTCTTCTTTAATTGTGCCCATGAGTTCTTACCAGAGCTGCTTTTTATCCCCACAGAAATATGTCACCTGGAAAGGTGTAACCCAAGACAGTAAATTTCCTCCAATTATCCTCCTACTTCTATGAAATTAACCTTCCACCAATTGCTTTGCAATTCTCCTTCAAGGAACTTCTAATTAAATATAATAATTTTGTTTATTTTGAGACATTTACATATATACACCTTGTATTTAGATCATTTTCACTGCCCTCCTTTCCTTAGTTCCTATCAGATCTCCCCACCCACTGTGAGTTTTGTCTCCCCCATTTTTTTTTTATATCACACCAATTTGTCCAATTTGTATAGCTTCTATTCCCATGGATGTGAGGTCATCCAACGAAGCCTGGCCCATTTACCAATGATGACTGAAGAAAATGGATTCTCTCTCCCCCAGAAGCCATCCACAATCAATCTGTAGCTCCTCAGTTAGTTGTGAAGGCTTATGAAGCTCTTCCTACTCTATCCCAGCTAGGTCTTATGCAGGTTTTATGTAGGTAACTATGGCCGCATTAGTTCATAAGTGTGGTTATTCTGTCATGTCAAGAAGACACTACTTTGCTCCAGTCCTCCCTGACCTCTAGCTCTTACAATCTTCCCAATACATCTTTCACAATGACCTTTGAGCCTTGGGAGGAAGGGAGTATGATATAGATGTAATATTTGTAACTGAGCATACCATAGACTATCATATCAGTGTGGAGGAGGAAAGAAGGGAAAGACAGTAAAACATAGGGGCTCTGGAGAAGAAAAGGAAAATAATAGAGAAAGAAGTTTAAATGAGAAAAGGAATTTTCTTTTGATACATATATAACCAAGTCTGGCCTCATAGACACAATCATACCTCCTCAGATGGCCCAGTGAAGAAAATATACATTACCATGCTCAGCATTTCTTCAAGGAGTTTGCATAATTGATATTCTCTTTTATCCAAACCTGTAGACCAGCATGGTGTCCTACAGAGGAGTTAAAGATGAAACAGTGCTACAGGATAGGGTGTAGCCAAGAGGCTGAGACTCACACAGCTCTGAAGAAATATAAGGAAGGAACACACTGTCCTCAGGTAACATTCAGAGATAAGCTTCATTCATATCTATAACAAGGGCTTGAGAGGCAGCTGAGAAGTTAAGAGGGCATACTGCTCTTGCAGAGGTTTTGAGCTTAGTTTTCAGAACCCATGTTTGATGGTTTACAATGACTTATAATTCCTGCTTGAGGGGCCTCTGCATTCTTGACTCTATGGTAACCTGCACAGACACACACACACACACACACACACACACACACACACACACACACACACACACACACGCACACACACACACGATTCAAAAGAAAAGAAATCACAAAACAATAATTAGAGCAAATGAAGAAATGCCAAGCGGGTGTCTGCACATTTGAATACTGAGGCCTGTATATGTTTGCTTCACTAAAGATATTGCTTGTGGAACAGCAGCTGTCAGTGCTGTTACTAGCTGAATAAATTGCTGTTAGCCTGCTACTGTTCTTTAAAGTCCATATTTCTACATCACTGGCTGAATAAATGAGCAAACCAGCTGAATGTAGTGTGATAGGAAATACTATTATTTTGGATGTGCTCTGAAGAGTGGTAGGAGATTTCAACTTGTTTTATAATTTAGTTTTCTTGTATTGATAGTACCATTATGAGTGTCATGGCTCAGTAGGTGAACACACGTTTTATCAAGTCTGACAACAAGAGTTCTCGGAACAGACATGGTGGAAGGAGAGAACTGACTCCCAAATGTTCACTGCACTCAACACAAATGCCAAGGACACACATGGGTGCACACACACACACACACACATACATGTGCATGTACACATACACACACTCATACACACATTCATTGCTCATACACATGTACATGTACACACTCATACATACTTATACACACTCTCACACACACATACACATACACACACTCATATGCACACTCGTACACATCCCCACACATGTTCATATACACAGTCATACATACTCTCACACACATGTACACATACACACACTGATACACACTCACACTCATACCACCCACACACCTGTACATATACATACTCATACACACTTTTACACACATATCTACATATACACACTCATACACCCCATACACTCATACACATCCCCACATATGTACATATACACACTCATACATACTCTCATACACACATGTACACATACACATACTCATACACACTCATACACACCGACATACCTGTACATATACATACTCATGCACACTTTCACACACCTGTGCATATATACACTCACCCCCACCACATTCATACACACTCACATACATGTACATATATACACACTCATACACACTTTCATACACACATGTACATATACACACTGATACACACACTCATACACACTGTACATACACTGACACACATAGATGTGCATACATACACACACACTCATATACACTCTCTCACACATGTACATATACACACTTTCATACACACATGTACATATACACACTGATACACACACTCATACACACTGTACATACACTGACACACATATATGTGCATGCATACACACACACTCATATACACTCTCACACACATGTACATATACACACATTCATACACACTCTCATGCACACACACTGACACACACACACACACATGTAAATAAATAAAAATAGGATCATTCTAGTCTAACAGCCAGCAGAGAATTTAGGTAACTTTTGATCTTTGTCCTGTGAGTATTTCTGTTCAAGCTTCCATAACACACATTTCAAAATTGCAAATAAAACCAAAACTTCTTGTCTTGGTTCTGCCAGCCACACTAAGTCAAAGTCCTAGAACAACCCTGACTCTATCCAGTGAAGAACCTTCATGGAGGATTTACAGGACCAGAATCTTGAGTTACATTGACTCAATAATTTCACTGGTCTTTCAGGGTAGGCTAAAAGGACCTTAAGATTATTCTTTCAGGGCTGACGTCTGTGTTTTCTAGAGCAAACCACCTTCCTCTCTGAACTAACTCAATGCACAGATGGAATGAGAGGGCCTAGTGCTCACACACTCTTCATCAACTAAATTCCTCTTTCCTTTTTATTTATATAGTAAAGTGAAACTTTAGTATATGCCCAGACAGCGAAGTCCAGGGTATCAAATGGGCAACCATTAAAATGTTCTAAAGGTCATGTTTTTACAACCTCAAAAAAATGGCTTCACAGTTCACATAGAAAACAAAAAACATATGCTTTACACTCATGTTTAAGAGTGGTGCTTTATGTCATCTGCTCCTGGAAATCATCATCCTCAATGATACAGCTTCTAGTTTCTTGATACGTATACAACTGCCTCCATGGATCAGAGAGTGTCTTCAATAAGTCTGTTTACACTGGAAAGCATTTGAAAACTATTTTTATTCCTACTGATCTTATTTCTCAATGAGTTTAGAACTGATCAATGTATTGCCATATTAAAAACTCTGTTACTCAAGTTTGTACACATGTGCATATACACACTCACACACTCAAGTTCCATCTGTAACAATGTGCATAGACTTAGTTACCAAAGTCATGGTTCAAGATAGAAGCTTAAAAGGGAACAGATGGTTCTTAAAATCAATAACATCCTCAATTAAATGAGTCAAAGTATTTCATGGTTCAAGCTACTTTCGCATTGATGGTAAGTTGGGATTTTAAGAGTTTGGGTCCTTTTGCTCTCCTGTATCTCAGTCACTGGTGATAGGCTACCCTGAGGAAGGAGAACTTACCCACAGCAAGGTGGCTTCTTTAGTTCAATGCCAATTCTGCTAAAAGACTTTTCTTTAAAGTCAGAAATAAGCAGTACTCCCAGCATCAAAGGAAAAGGCATCTTTGATTGGCTTACTGGAATACTCATGTTCTAGTTTCATTTCTACTACTGAGATAAAATACTCTGATGATGCCAGGCAGTGGTGGTGCACACCTGTAATTCCAGCACATTGGGAGGCAGAGGCAGGTGGATTTCTGAGTTCGAGGCCAGCCTCGAGTGAGTTCCAGGACAGCGAGGACTATACAAAGAAACCCTGTCTCAAAAAAAAAAAAAAAAAAAAAAAACCCAACAACAACAACAAAAACCCCTGATGACAGCATAGTGGGAAAAGGGTTTGCTCAGCTTATAGGTTATAGTCTATCAAAGAAGGGAGGTCAAAGCTGAAGAATTTGAGCAGTTAGTCACATTACACCCATAGTAAAGAGTGGGGGTAATGAATACATGCATGCGTAGTGATCAGTTTGCTTTCTCTACCCAAATATAAGGTCAAAAACTAGGGAATAGTACTGCCCACCTTCAAGCTAAGTCTTCATTCATCAATTCCAGTAGTCAAAGACAACTGTATAGATATACTGTCTTAGTTTGGGTTTTACTACTGTAAACAGACACCATGACCAAGGCAACTCTTATTAAAACAACATTTAATTGAGGCTGGTTTACAGATTCAGAGGTTCAGTGTATAATCATCAAGGCAGGAACATGGCAGCATCCAGGCAGGGATGGTGTAGGAGGAGCTGAGAGTTCTACATCTTCATCTGAAGCCTGCTAGCAGAATTCTGGCTCTCAGCAGCTAGCACAGCAATATTAAGGCCCACATCCAGTAACATACCTATTCCAACAAGGCTACACCTACTCCAACAAGGCGACATCTCCTCCAACAAGGCAACATCTCCCAACAGTGCCACTCCCACTTGGTCCCTGGACCAAGCATATACAAACCATCACATATACCATAGGCCAACTTGGAAGATCTCTCACTGAGATTGTTTTTCCAAGAGATTCTAGGATGTATCAAGTTAACAATTAAAACTAACCATTACACTCACGTATCTTGCACTCAAGTGCACACATACCAAAATACACATACATAAGTAAAAATAAATTTTAACAAAGGTGAAAGTAGAATATTTGGACCAGTAAAATCTACCTGAAAGGATTGGATATTAAAATGCTAATTGCTGTAAAACCTAATTATTAGTTTGAAATTCAGGATAATAGCTTAACAATTTAAAATACAAATACAAGATAACAGATAACAGATACCAGATACTAGATACCAGATAACAGGTGGTAAAAAACTAGGGTTGACTCACAAATAACAAAGGGTATAGAAGTCTATGTGAAAGTAAGGAAATTGAGACAGAAAAAAAGATTCATATAAGTAAAATTTAGGATGACTAGACTCACCACAGATTTTCTGTGCCTTCAGATAATAGACTGGGAATCTAATTAGTGAATTCAAATTAAAAATGAGATTCAGTTTTCATAGCTGCTGAAGAATTAGAAGACCAGAGTGTTCAAGTAGACTTTTAAATAAAATGTATATTATGTTGAAAATAATTAAATACATAATTTATTTTACTATTTTTACATACTGGAAATAGTTCAATGGAATTAACTATTGATAGAAATAAAAGAAAATGTGCTCTTAGTATCTTTTATAAGCATATTTTAAAAGCTCATTTTGTCCTCAACATAAAGGGTAAAATTTATTTTTTTAATATATTCATCAAGACTAAAATGTAAACTTAATCAAAGGATTACTTTTTAAGTATGCCAAGATCAAATTAACAAAGATATATCTTTGATCATTAATATGCATAATTTTATTAAACATGAACATTCTCAAGTAGAAAAATATATTCATTAAAAGAAAATTCAGGAGCACTTAAAATTAAGCAAAGTTACTGCCTTTCCCTTGCAGTTTTTTAACTTTTTAGCAAAAGGCTGCACAGGTAGTTCAGCCTGGTTGTCAACTCACGATGAAGCCAAGGATGACCTTGAACATCTGATCTTTCTTCTTCATCCTCCACCTTTCTGATCCTGAGGTTGCAGCCTGCAACAGCACATCACTTTTCACAAGGAGCTTGGGACTGCAGTCAGGAAGATATATATGCTAAATAAATACTCCACCAATCCTATTGATACGATTTTACTCATTTATTTTTTAGAGATGACTGATATACAAAAATATTTTATATTCCATTAATTTACACATCTTGCTGAGTTTGAAAATGAGAGTACATTCATGATGTAGTCTCCACAATCAAAACACTACTTACATTTGTCATCATCCTAATGTTTCCTTTTGCCTTTTGCCTAATTTTATATTTTGATGAGAATATTTGATATGAGAATATTTGATATAATGTCTATTCTCATAACAATTTTAGGTGTAGCTAGCTCTCTGCCCAGTGGTGTACTGTAGATCTCTAGCATTTATTTGCATAGCTGGCAGTGTGTGAGCTCTGACTAAGGCCTATGTGTTTTTCACATAATATTTTTCAGGTGTATTACATTCAAATAGGTCCCTCATTGAACCTGGAACACTCAGAATCCTCCTATTTCCATATCTACAGCACTGTTATAGTGACATGCAGACATACACAGGTTCTATGTGGGTTCTGGGGCTCTGGGACTTTGCCCCACTGTGTAAGTGTTCGCCTGTCACTATTAATATTTAGATAGCAACTTACTATATTAAAAGAACATTCTTTGTTCATTGATTGAATATGAATGCTGAAGATTTGCCTCCAGTGGGTGTCAGTGAGATACTATATTTGACAATAGACAGGATAAAGTTACAGGTGTCAAAGGCTTTGTCATGGCAGTCTAAAATAAGTAACTGCACACAGACAGTGACAACAGAATATAATGACTGAGTCATAAATAGCAAATAGTAGAACTTTCCTTCAACCATAATGTTTATGAGTAAGCACAGATGAATTAGGGTTTGGAGGGATGTCCCAGTGGTCAAAGTCCCAGAGCCCCAGAACCCACACCGAACCTGTGTATGTCAGCATGTGACTATAATAGTGCTGTAGATATGGAAACAGGAGGATTCTGGGTGTTCAAGGTTCAATGAGGGACTTATTTGAAAAAATAAGTCAGTTAGCAATCAAGAAGGACACCTATCATTTGCCTCTGGCCTTCACGTGCATACCTCACACAAGCATGCTCATAGACATGCACATATACCTATGTGCACATGCAGGATACACCCTCAGAAACAAGTAAACACACAGAAAGAAAAATGCGTAATCAATGAGTGATATTAAATGAGAAATAGAATACTTCAATTAAAAGTAAACCTACTTTACATAACTATTACCAATGCCTTTCATAATCCATCTTGGAACAGTTTAGACTGCTTGTAGTGAACTTCAATTAACATGAGCCAAAGTATAATGCTATATTAATGTAAAACTAATTTTTGGTAACAATATGATTTTAATTTTCAGTTCCTATGTCACTGATGCCCTAGCATATGATTTTGAAAACTACAAAACGCAGAACAAGAACTTCAGAGTGGACATTTGAAGATGGAGGGAAACCATTCTGGCAAGTCACTCAAGCCACCATTAGGGAAGCCACTCTGCAGTTGAAGATGCAGTGTTTAGCATGTCTATTACTAACAGAATACATGCAAGAGATTCTCATCCATCAAACTCCATATTAGAGTTTTCCTTATAGCTACAGACATAAGAATGGGGGCATATTATTATCAATATTATTAAGGTAAATTATAGATGCATGGCAGATGCATTTTAGTGGGCAAGGCTGTCATAAGCCTGATGTTTCCTGAAATGCATTATCATCATTTGAAACACAGTTATGGCTTTCAGTGCTCTCTGGAATTTTCTGTCTTTGAATAATGGTAGGCTGTTTGAAACTTGCCTATTTCTTACATTCCAGGTATGGCTTCCTCTTTGTGGGTGATTTTATTTGTTACACTGGGGAAAATGGGCCTATATATTTTCTACCAATTTTGAATTTGTTTTTAATTTAATACCACCCAGATGTGCTTGACTTGATACTTCTGCAAAATTAATGAAGTTAATTACTGGTTGAGTGAAATCTGGTCAATTCTGGGAGGCAGACTTCCTCTACTTACAAGTTTTATATTTTTGCTGAAATGTTTTCACTGAGTGGTGTATCAGGGTGCTTTAAAGACAGCTCCTTATATATGTTTTTAAGTTTGAGTGTAAAGATCAATGCTTTACTGGCGAGGAATGGGTCTCTGTGGATTCTCTTCATGAAATCTGCAGTGTGTTAGGCAGATCTGTATATCAAGGCTAAGACAGATGAGAGGTCAGAGGGGCAGGAGCAGGAGAGAATTGCTGATCAGGAATGTTATGTTCACTGTGCTTATCTTACTAAATCAAAAGCGAACACTCAAATGATATAACCCTTGTCTATAAATAGGACCTCTGAGGAAATGCTCTAGATATTTATACTTAACAACCTCTCAGATCTGTGACTATAGCTGATTTTTTTATACCTTGCAATTTTTTTTATTGATGGTGTGATATAAAATTTATCATAATAAAAAATGTCAAGACATTATTTCCTAAATACAACTTTGCCTTTTGAATTTATAGTGAAACTTGTAGGAAAAATAAATGGTTATAACAATAGCCAAACACGGGCTTACTTTTTGCTTGAAAGGCTTAAGTATTTCTAATTAGCATTAAGCAGATGGGTGTATGTATGCATACAATATTGTCATTAAATAATCAAATACAATTAACTCTATTTTATGAAATTATGTCATTTTCATATAATCATGATGAGCAACAGAACACAGACATTAGAATATGACTTCATAAGCAGCCTACTTTTTCCTTTGCATAACAATTACTCCTCCTTGCCCCAAAGCAAGTGCTATCAAGACTGGTACCTGCTTGTGTACAATGTGTGCTCTGTGCAGGTGCAGTCATGTGGGATACTCTGGCTTTGACTTGGCTTCTTTGCCCTTGAAGAGAACACAAGGGCTCTCTGGTGCTGGTAGTGTATGTTTTTATCTAGGTGCTGGTTACATGGGTGTGTTCTACATTTTATGAGTTTTTACCAAGCTGTTCAATCAATCATGCTTCATGTACAGTTCTGTATTGTAAATACAATTCAATAAAAATGTTCAGTTTAAAAAGGAAAGAAAAAGAATTACTTCCTAACAGAATCATAACTCTAAACTTCACAAAATCTGGGCATTTGTTTGTTTGTTTGTTTGTGTGTGTGTGTGTGTGTGTGTGTGTTTGTGTAGTCAGGCAGTCTGGACTCTGCTGAAAAGCAACTATGAGTTTTACCAATTAAGCATGTCCTTGGTTGTGTTATCCAGTGTTGTCTCAGGACATCTGTTGACCTGTAGGTTTTTCCCCCCATAACGACTTGAGTTCAAAAACTGAGACTTAGTTGTTAAGAACTGAGTAAGTATAGGCTTTTGTAGTAGGATCTGATGATTTTTTTAATTTACTCAGTTTCTGTTGTTATATCCCCAGCATGCAATAAGGACACATGCTCCATTATGCTTATAACAACCTTATTTATATAGTCAGAAGTCTTATATAGTCTTTATAGTCAGAAGACGGAAAGAACCCAGATGTCCCTCAATGGAGAAATGGATACACAAAATGTGGTATATTTGCACAATGGAATACTACTCAGCAATTAAAAACAATGAATTCATGAAATTTTTAGGCAAATGGTTGGAACTGGAAAATCTCATCCTAAGTGAGGTAACCCAATCACAAAAGAATACACATGGAATGCAATCACTGATAATTGGATATTAATTAGCCCAGAAGCTCTGAATACCCAAGACTCACTTGGCATAAAAAATGACTCCCATGAAGAAGTAAGGAGAGGGCCCGGGCCCTGATCCTGGAAAGACTTGATCCAGCATTGTAGAGGAGTACCAGGACAGAGAAAAAGGAGGGGGGTGATTAGAGAATGGGTGGAGAGAAGAAGGCTTATGGGACATATGGGGAGTGGGGGACTAGAAAAAGGGAAATCATTTGTAATGTAAACAAAGAATATAGAAAATTAAAAAAAGAAAAGAAAAAATAACTGATTAAGTTAATTTTCTCAACACTGTGATGAAATACTTGAGGAAAGTAAACTCGAGAAAGGATGTGCTTACTTGGCTCATGATTTGAGGGCTGTGCTCCATTGTGTCAGAGGAAGCATGTACTCCAAGTGGCATTGTGACAGAGAAAAGTAGATCCAGTGGTGGTGGGTGTGTGCAAGATGTTTCTCACTTCTCATTAGATCAGGAATGAATCACATACTAGGAAGTGCAGCCAGACTACAGTGGTGAGGACACAAATATACTCTCCCTCAAGAGAGTCTTTTACCACCTCTCTGAATAGTGTTACTATCTGAGAATTAATTATTACAAGCCTGTAGGGGGCATCACACACTCAAGCCATGCCATGAAATTTCATGGCAACTCAAAAATGTGACAAATTTCTGTTGGATGTAATGAACTTTTGATACTTTGTTTTATAAATCACTTGATACTAGATATTCTACAAATTCATCAATACTGAGTCTTCTAATTACTAATCAAAACTTTACTAGCAGGTTCCCATTCCATGAATGAACTGGAGTAATTTGGGGTAAGCTCATTTTTATATCAAAAATAAAAGTTTGATAAAAGTTTAAGGCAGATGAATCTGAGATATAATATTTTGGGAATATATATTTTACTCACAAACTGTCCTCTTCTCATCAAACCACAAGAGTCATTAGATTATCACACATGTTGAGAGATGTGCCTGATGCCAGATACTTCAAGAAGCTTCAAGGACTTCCTACCCCCTTTCTTATTCTGCATGGAGAACAAGATGCTGGTGATGTGTCTTTTGATAACAGTCATGACAGGAATTTGAGAAAATTGTTCATAAATCACATTTCAATTTTCTCTTTAACAACCATTTCACCTCCCAGCTGGAGGGAAGCCCTTTCACAGTTCCACTTATTACAAAATTTCATGCCCAACTCTGACTTTGCACTACAGCCTAGTGGCTGTGGCAGGTGGATGATAGGCTTTGCATCCAGGGTGAAACCCCTCTGGGCAGAAAGGAATTCAGAGCATGGGCAGCCCACAGACCATTTCTCCCTGGTTTCTTTAACTCATGGTATTGATGCCAAATCTTTGTATCAGCACAAAGAGCATCTACCTATAGCTTCTTCAACAGGCATTTTAATGGCATTTTAATGAAGTCTTGAGCATTCATCTTTTAAGATGTCAGTTTCTATAACTAAGCAGTAAGATTGGTCATGGCAAAAGTTCTATGCTAGTGTTTTTCTAGCATGCTTCTGAGCATACTGAATATAAAACATATAGTTGTTTTATTACTCTGATAGGTCAATTGGAGATTTGTAATAAAAAGTAGGGAAAGCCAATGGAGAGCTGTGTGAACACCTAATACTAGGAAGGGAAACAAAATTGTTTAGAATTTGGCCAGAACCCAGGGGCACCAAATGCCTTTGTCCCTCTGCTACAAAGAGGTAGAGAGTGGTGGAAGATGGCAAATAGAGGAATCTGGTGGCCTCTCTTATGCCTCTGCACCTAGGGTGATACATCTTCAATCCATAAACAATGTAGTTTCTAATCCTGGTAAGTTTGAGATGAAATAAAAAAAATAAAACAAGCCAGGCAGTGGTGGCACATGCTTTTAATCCCAGCACTTGGGAGGCAGAGGCAGGTGGATTTCTGAGTTCAAGGCTAGCCTGGTCTACAAAGTGAGTTCCAAGACAGCCAGGGCTATGCAAAGAAACCATGTCTCAACAAAACAAAACAAAACAAAACAAACAAACAAAAAAAACTAAAACAGATTTAATATAATGAAAAAGAATGGATATAGAAAATGTGGTACATTAACACAATGGAGTACTACTTAGCTATTAAAAACAATGAACTCATAAAATTCTTAGGGAAATGGATGTAACTAGAGTGAATGAGGTAAACCAATCACAAAAGAAAACATGGTATACACTCACTGATAAGTGGATATTAGCCCCAAAGCTCAGAATACCCAACATATAATTCACAGATGACATGAAGCTCAAGAAGAAAGAAGATCAAAGTGTGGATTCTTTGGTTCTTCTTTGAAGGGGAGATCAAAATACCCATGTGAGGAGATATAGAGACAAAGTTTGGAGGAGAGACTGGAAGAAAGGTCACTTAGAGACTGCCGTACCTCAGGATCCATCCCATATACAGTTACCAAACCCAGACACTATTGTGGACGCCAACAAGTGCTTGCTGACAGGAGCTGGATATGGCTGTCTCCTGAGAGGCTCTGCCAGTGCCTGGCAAATACAGAGGTGGATGTTCACAGCCAAGCAATGGACTGAACACAGGGTCCCCAATGGAGGAACTAGAGAAAGGACCCAAGGAGCTGAAGGAGTTTGAAGCCCCATAGGAGGAACAACAATATGAACTAATCAGTACCCCCTGAGGTCCCAGGGATTAAACCATCAACACATGGATGGAGTCACAGTCAAAATACTCATATGTATAAAATAAATAATTCTAAAAGCATTTTTTCAAAGGAAGGTAAAATCTACTAGATTGTTGTATTATTAACTTAATTTCCTTAGAATAAACAAATAAAATTTGAGAAAATAGGTTACAACAGCAAAATGAAAATTAAATTTATTCACTTATCCCTTGCCTTAAAAAATTAGTTCTAGGCACCCAGGAAGCTGGCTGGGAGGAGTCAGTGTGCTCTGGTGAGTCCAGCAGGCCCCAGGCCAGAGCCTTCAGGTGTCTGCTTTGGGATCTGAACATCCTGGGCCACAGCAGGGACTCCAGGAAGTGCAAGAGGCCTGCTGTGCACTGGGAGGCAGACTGGGAGGACACAGCTTGCTCTGGTGGGTCCGGCCCCACAGAGCTTAGGTTTCAGTCCTGAGGCTTCTGGCAGGACTGGTCCTGGCAGGACCGCTTCAGGATCCAGAACATCTTGGGATACAAACCACATCTCCAGGCCCTGTAAGATGCCAGAGGGGCACCCGGGAGGCCGGCTGGGAGGAGTCAGTGTGCTCTGGTGAGTCCAGCAGGCCCCAGCTGGAGCCTTTAGGTGTCTGCTTTGGGATCTGAACAGCCTGGGCCACAGCACCCTGTCTCCAGGCAGTGCAGGAAGTCAGCTGTGCACCAGAGGCCAGCTGGGAAGAGGCAGCTTGCACTGGTGAGTCCAGCATTGACAAGACCAACTAACATCAGTGAGAACTAGATGGCAAAAGTCAAACGCAGGAACTTCACTAACAGAAATCAAGGCAATATGGCAGCATCTGAACCCATTTCTCCTTTAACAGCATGTCCTGGATACCCCATCATACCAGGAAAACAAGATTTGGATTTAAAATCACTGGTCATGATGCTGGTACAGGAACACATGAAGGACATACTTAAAGAAATTCAGGAGAAAATGGATCAAAAGTTAGAAGCCCTTGCAAGGGAAACACAAAAATCATTGAACGAAATTCAGGAGAATACAAAAGCCAATAAGGAGGAAACGCAAAAATCACTTAAAGAAATACAGGAGAACTTTGGTCACCAGGCTGAGGTCATGAAAGAGGAAACACAAAAATCTCTTAAAGAATTACAGGAAAACACAAACAAGAAAGTGAAGGAGCTAAGCAAAACCATTCAGGATATAAAATCAGAAGTAGAAACAGCTAAGAAAACTTAAAGGGAGACAACTTTGGAGATAGAAAACCTTGGGAAGAAATCAGGGGACATAGATGCAAATATCAACAACAGAATACAAGAGATAGAAGAATCTCAGATGCTGAAGATACCATAGAAACCATGGACTCAACAGTTAAAGAAAATGCAAAATGCAAAAGTTTGTAACCCAAAGCATCCAGGAAATCCAGGATACAATGAGAAGTCCAAACCTAAGGATTATGGGCATAGATGAGAGTGAAGATTTACAACTTAAAGGGCCAGCAAATATCTTCAATAAAATTATGGAAGAAAACTTCCCTACCTAAAGAGAGAGATGCCCATGAATATACAAGAAGCCTACAGAACTCCAAACAGACTGGACCAGAACAGAAATACCTCCTGTCACATAATAATCAAAATCCCAAATGTACTAAACAAAGAAAGAATATTAAAGGCAGTAAGAGAAAAAGGCCAAGTAACATATAAAGGAAGACCTATCAGAATCACACCAGACTTCTCACCTGAGACTATGAAAGCTAGAAGATCCTGGGCAGATCTCATGCAGACTCTAAGAGAACACAAATGCCAGCCAAAACTACTATACCCAGCAAAACTCTCAATCACCGTAGATGGAGAAATTAAGATATTCCATGACAAAACCAAGTTTACCCAATATCGTTCTACAAACCCAGCCCTACAAAGGATAATAGGAGGAAAACACAAATACAAGGAGGGAAACTTCACCCTGGAAAAAGCAAGATAGTAACCTTTCATCAAACCCAAAAGAAGATAACCAATCAAATTTAAAAAATAACATAAAAAATGACAGGAAGTAATAATCACTATTCCTTAATATCTCTTAACATCAATGGGCTCAATGCCCCAATAAAAAGACACAGACTACCCGACTGGATATGTAAACAGGGCCCTACATTTTGCTGCATAGAGGAAACACATCTCAATGTCAAGGACAAACGCTACCTTAGAGTAAAAGTCTGGAAGACAATTTTATAAGCCAGTCGTCTCAGGAAACAAGCTGGAGTAGCCATTCTAATATCAGATAAAATTGACTTTCAACCCAAAGTCATCAAAAGAGACTCTGAGGGATACTTCTTGCTGGTCAAAGGAAAAATACAACAAGAACTCTCAATCCTGAACATCTATGCTCCAAATGCAAGGGCACCCTCATTCATAAAAGAAACTTTACTAAAGCTCAACGCACACATTGCACCTAACACAATAATTGTGGGTGACTTCAACACTGCACTTTCCTCAATGGACTGATCAGGAAAACAGAAACTGAACAGGGACACAGTGAAACTAATTGAAGCTTTGGACCAATTAGATTTAACAGATAACCAATTATATATATAACATTTTATCCTAAAGCAAAAGAATATACCTTTTTCTCAGCACCTCATGGTACCTTCTCCAAAATTGACCATATAATTGGTCACAAGACAGACCTCAACAGATATAAGAAGATCAAACTAATCCCATGCCTCCTATCAGATCACTATGGAGTAAAAGTGGTCTTCAATAGCAACAAAAACAGCAGAATATCCACATACACGTGGAAACTGAACAATATTCTACTCAACGATAACTTGCTCAAGGAAGAAATAAAGAAAAAAATTAAAGACTTTTTAGAACTTAATGAAAATGAAGACACAACATACCCAAATCTATGGGACACAATGAAAGCAGTGCTAAGAGGAAAACTCATAGCCCTGAGTGCCTCCAAAAAGAAAATGGAGAGAGCATACACTAAAAGCTTAATGACACACCTAAAAGCCCTGGAACAAAAAGAAGCTATTTCACCCATGAGGAGTAGAAGGCAGGAAATCATCAAACTCAGGGCCGAAATCAGTCAAGTAGAAACAAAGAGAACAATACAAAAAAATCAACAAAACCAGGAGCTGGTTGTTTGAGAAAATCAACAAGATAGATAAACCCTTAGCCAGACTAACCAAAGGGCACAGAGACAGTATCCAGATTAACAAACTTAGAAATGAAAAGGGAGATATAAAAACAGAAACTGAGGAAATTCAAAAAATCTTTAGATCCTCCTACTAAAGCCTATACTCAACACAACTGGAGAATCTGGAGGAAATGGACAGTTTCCTAGACAGATATCTGACACCAAAATTAATCAGGATCAAATAGATCATCTAAACAGTCCCATAACACCTGAAGAAATAAAAAGGGTCATAGAAAGTCTCCTAACCAAAAGAAAGCACAGGCCCCCACATTGCTTCAGTGCAGAATTCTATCAGACCTTCATAGAAGACCTAATACCAATACTCTTCAAACTATTCCACAAAATAGAAACAGAAGGAACTCTACCCAACTTGTTCTATGAAGCCACAATTACGCTGATACCAAAACCACACAAAGATCCAACAAAGAAAGAGAACTTCAGGCCAATTTCCCTTATGAATATTGATGCAAAAATACTTAATAAAATTCTTGCCAACTGAATCCAAGAACACATCAAAATGATCATCCACCATGATCAAGTTGCCTTCATCCCACAGATGCAGGGATGGTTCAATATAAGGAAATCCATAATTCTATCCACTACATAAACAAACTCAAAGAAAAAAACATATGATCATCTCATTAGATGCAGAAAAAGCATTTGACAAAATTCAGCATCCTTTCATGCTAAAAGTCTTGGAAAGAACAGGAATTCAAGGCCCATACCTAAACATCGTTAAAGCAATATACAGCAAACTGGTAGCCAACATCAAACTAAACAGAGAGAAACTTGAAGCAATCCCACTAAAATCAGGGACTAGACAAGGCTGTTCTCTCTCTCCACATCTTTTCAATATAGTACTTGAACTTCTAGCTAGAGCAATTAGACAACATAAAGAGGTCAAGGGGATACAAATTGGAAAGGAAGATGTCAAATTATCACTATTTGCAGATGACATGATAGTCTACTTAAGTGACCTGAAAACCTTCACCAGAGAACTCCTACAGCTGATAAACAACTTTAGCAAAGTGACTGGTTATAAAATCAACTGAAGCAAATCAGTTGCCTTCCTATACTCAAAGGATTAGCAAGCTAAGAAAGAAGTAAGGGAAATGACACCCTTCACAATAGCCACAAACAATATAAAGTATCTTGGTGTGACTGCAACCAAACAAGTGAAAGATCTATAGGACAAGAACTTCAGGTCTCTGAAGAAGGAAATCGAAGAAGACTTCAGAAAATGGAAAAATCTGCCATGCTCCTGGATCGGCAGGATTAATATAGTTAAAATGGTCATCTTTCCAAAAGCAATACACAGATTCAATGCAATCCCCATCAAAATCCCAACTCAGTTCTTCACAGAGTTAGAAAAAGCAAGTCTCAAATTCATCTGGAATAACAAAAAACTCAGGATAGCTAAAACTATTCTCAACAACAAAAGAAATTCTGGGGGAATCAGTATCCCTGACTTCAAGCAATACTACAGAGCAATAGTGTTAAAAATGCATGGTATTGGCACAGTGACAGACAAGTGGACCAATGGAATAGAATTGAAGATCCAGAATTGAATCCAGACACCTATAGTCACTTGATCGTCGACAAAGGAGCCGCAAACATCCAGTGGAAAAAAGATAGCCTTTTCAACAAATGGTGCTGGTTCAATTGGAGGTCAGCATGCAGAAGAATGCGAATTTGATCTATTCTTATCTCCATGTACTAAACTTCACTCCAAGTGGATCAAGGACCTCCATGTAAAACCAGAAACACTGAAACTAATAGAAAAGAAACTGGGGAAGACCCTTGAGGACATGGGCACAGGGGAAAAGTTCCTGAACAGATCACCAATAGCTTATGCTGTAAGATCAAGAATTGACAAATGGGACCTCATAAAATTACAAAGTTTCTGTAAGGCAAAGGACACTGTTAAAAGGACAAAACAGCAACCATCAAATTGGGAAAGGATATTCACCAACCCTACATCTGATAGAGGGCTAATATCCAATATAAACAAAGAACTCAAGAAGTTAGACGCCAGGGAACAAAAAAACCTTATTAAAAATTGGGGTACAATTCTAAACAAAGAATTTTCACCTGAAGAAATTCAGATGGCTGAGAGGTACCTTAAGAAGTGCTTAACATCATTAGTCATTAGGGAAATGCAAATCAAAGCAACCCTGAGATTTCACCTTACACCAGTCAAAATGGCTAAGGTCAAAAACTCAGGAGACAGCAGGTGTTGGCAAGGATGTGGAGAAAGAGGAACACTCCTCCACTGCTGGTGGGCTGTAAGATGGTACAACCATTTTGGAAATCAGTCTGGAGGTTCCTCAGAAAACTGGACATGACACTTCTGGAGGACCCTGCTATACCTCTCCTGGGCATATACCCAAAGGATTCCTCGGCATGCAATAAAGACATATGCTTTATTATGTTCATAGCAGCCTTATTTATAATAGCCAGAAGCTGGAAAGAACCTAGATGTCCCTCAAAGGAGGAATGGATACAGAAAATGTGGTATATTTACACAATGGAATACTACTCAGCAATTAGAAATAATGAATTCACAAAATTTTTAGGCAAATGGTTTGATCTGGAAAATATCATCCTAAGTGAGGTAACCCAATCACAAAAGAATACACATGGAATGCAATCTCTGATAAGTGGATATTAATTAGCCCAGAAGCCCTGAATACCCAAGGCACAAATTGCATAACAAATGACTCCCTTGAAAAAGTATGGAGAGGGTCCTGATCCTGGAAAGGATTGATCTAGCATTGGAGGGGAATATAAGGACAGAGAAAAAGGAGGGAGGTTATTGGAGAATGGATGGAGAGAAGAACGTTTATGGGACATATGGGGATGGGGGAACCGGGAAAGAGGAAATCATTTGGAATGTAAACAAAGAATATAGAAAATAAAAATATTTAAAAAATTAGTTCTAGTTTCTCCTACCTTATGAATATCAGTCTCCCTGGTTTTACAAGATATCTAAAATAATCAATATATAAAAAGGAAAGTGTTTTGTCTGATAGTTTTGGAAATTATGGTTCCTGACTAGTGGTCCCCATTGCCTTGGTTTGTGGGAGCACAGTTCATCATGACAGGAGCTCTGGACATAGGAAGATGGAGCATCCCATGGTTAGGCGAAAAAAGAGGAAGGGGGAAAGTTTCCATGAACTCCTTCAAGGACAGCCTTAAAACTTAGACTCGTGTGCTAGGCTGGTGAGAAGGTTCAGTGAGAAAGGGACTTGCTGCCGTGCCCAAGAACTGGAACTCAGTGCAGAAGGGAAGACCCTCAAGAGAGAGGGAGAAAACCAACCTCCACAGGCTGCCCTCTGCCCTCTGACCTCTGTACATGTGCTCTGTCATGAGAGCACATCATACACATGAATAAATGTTAAAATTCTTGCATGAAGTTTCATGTTTGTCGTAGTTGTTGCTGTTTTAACATCTCTGCCACTTCTTGCAAGAGCCACTGGAGAACTGACCTTTATATATCAGTGCTTGGGGTTTTTTTCACATCCAAGTTATATAACAGCATTTTAAAAATTAATTTTAATTAATGCATACTTTTTTGACATGTGCAGTGATTCACAGAAGGACTATCAATTTCTTATGAAAATTTATATGGATCAATTCTAACTCCAACATTTGATGACTGAGAGCAATGGAAATATTTATTCTCAACTCATGGCACATGGTTTGATAGGCTACTTTGCTGGTATTGGTGGTTTACCATAAAAGGGGGTTTTAATTCAGTTTCTGTAAGTGTATATGGGGTGTATGTGCATAAAGATACACATGTGTGCACATGCTTGAGGTCAGAGTAAAACCTTGTCATTATTTAGACATTCCTCAGGTTTTGCTTAAGATGGTGCTTCTCAATGGTCTAGAATTTTGCCAAGTTGCAAGGCTAGCTGGATCATGAGCTCCCAGGAGTCTACCTTTCTCCACCCTCCATCTCACCACCACATGATTATTAGCATGCCTTCAGGCTGAGCTTCCTAGGTGAATTCTGGAAATATAATTCCAAGAATTCTATGACTTGCACAGCAAGAGCTTTGGAGATGGAGCTCTTCCCACAGCTCTAGTCTAATTGTTTTTTATTATACTTAGTTATTATGTTTTTACTCTTGAGAGGCTAAGGACCAAAGAATTAAAAAGAAGTTTCTCATTTGGGAAGAATAGATTTATTGCAAAGTAATACAGATATAATGGAATGTGTTGGAAAGATGAAAACAGAATATAGCTTAGGATACTATAGAATAGAAGAAGCTAGAAAGCCACATGGTAGTCAGGGCAATAAGCAAATCATAGCTAGGCCTAAAAGGATCAATAACCTAGACATATCTACAGATGACTCATTTCCAAATATAATCTCTGTCAAAACTTCCAAATGGTGATTATATACAGAGAACTCTTGCAAATCACTTACATAAAACACAGATCTACCAGGAATCTTGAGTGTTTTCTGCTATGCAGACATATACACTATCAGAGACAGTAATAAATACTAGGTAATAATCCCTTGGAAGCACAAGAAGCAGGAGTCTCTCTCTCTCTCTCTCTCTCTCTCTCTCTCTCTCTCTCTCTGTGTTTGTGTGTGTGTGTGTGTGTGTGTGCAGATGCATATACATGTACTGGACATGGCCATGTAGAGGCTATTAGATAACTTTCAGTGTTATTTCATAGGTATTGCCTATAAATTTAGAGACAGGGTCTCACTGACCTGCAACTCACCAAGTAGACTATGCTGGAAGGACCGTGACCCTCTGGGATACACCTATAACTGCCTCTGAGATGCCGAGATGTTCAGTGAACACCACGATGCCCATCTTTGTATACATGTGTGAGGATTATGCATGCATGTTTTTGTGTAGCTATGTATTTGAACATAGATGTGGAGGACTTATTACATCATGTGTCTCTCTTAATCACTCTCCACTTTATTTATTGAGGAAGACATTCTTTCTGGTCATGGAATTGACCAGTTCTGACTAGAGTTAGCTAGCTGGCTTGCTCCAGGCCTCTTTGTCTCTGCTTCCCTGATGGTGAGATTACAGGCAGTGGTGTGCCTTCCTCAGAGTTAACCTATTTTGTTTTAATTTGATTTTGTTTTGTGTAGACTCAGTGATGAAACCTAGATCTTTATGATTACAAGGCAGGCACTTTACTGACTGAGCCATCTCTCCAGTCTCACAGCCAACTTTAGATGTATAGTTTTGTGAGTCCATCAGTTAGTAGGGTGGGAAAGACAAAGAAAAGTATCTTAAATATCCACTATGCTTTGTAATATAGAAAACTACAAACTAAAACTCATTCCATTAGGAATATACAAATTATTCTTTATGGAAAGGATTCTGTATCTCTATGTCTTTGAACAATGATGCTTAAAACTTTGCTCAAAAAATTCTCTGGAGACTTAGACCAGCATAGCTTGTTTAAATAAATAAACACCATATTGATTACAATTGAAGCTGGGAACAGAGGCAGGGCTCATGTGCATTGGAACTCAGCAAGTTAATACAAGGAATCAAAGACTGAGAAACATGCAGAGGATATCCAAGAATAAGACGTAATAAGATGTACACCAGAAAAAGTAAGGTAAAGAGACTGGAAAGATAGCTCAGTGGTTAAGAGCACTTGCTGTGTAACCTGGCTCTGTTCGCACCTAGCACCTCTATTTTGAAACAAACAATTACCTGGTACTCTAGCTCAAATGGAGATGAGCATCCCAAGGTCATTTTTTTTGTTCTTTTGAACAGTTTTTTATTTTTCTGATGATCTCCATCTTCTATAAAGAGAAACCTGTCTTTGATGAGTGGTGAGAGCTACACTTATCTGTGGCTATAAAGGCAAGCATTTAGAATGCTTTGGGGGATAATGCTCATTTAGGAAAATGGCAGTAGCAGGTTCTCCTCTAAAGTCCATCACCTCACCAGCTATGGGTTATGGGCTAGGTTTTCACTAACATGCATATTTTTCCATTGAGTGGGCATTATGTCCAATTAACCAGCTATTGGTTACCCCAAAACATAACTGTCACTTTGCACCCTTAGATACCTCTTCCTGTCTTGGTCATTGCTGTGATTTATACTTGGGAATGTGTTGCCTCCTGACCCCTGGTATCTTTCATTACACCTTTTAGAGAGAACAGAGACTACTGGAGTCCTTAACGTGCAGGAGGCCAATCACAGGTTGGGATCCCTGAAGAACAGGGCCTCCCAGTCAGGTGGTCTACACGCTGGCCTTGGAGGTTATCTGTCAGCAACTTCATTAATCTGTAAGTGGAGGGAAAAGGATCCAGTTCAATTCAAGGCCAGTCTAAGCTACAATACACTGTTAGAAAGAAAAAGGATTAAAAAATGGTGGGTGAGGCTCCACTCCTTTGTTCTTCATTGTTTTCTTCTGTTTCAGCTATCTTTGATGCCCAGAAAAGTCCTACTAGCCTGGATTGGAATCTGGGGCTCATTCACCAAAACTCCCTTCCTCAAGATCTGGCTTTGCATTAAATTGCTACTTTGAAAACTTTATATATGGTCTACCAACCTGGCAGATGCAGAAGCAGGAATGTGTAAGAATAGCTTCATTGCACATTGAGAGGTTATGTGAAACAAGAGGTTAGACAACACAGTATGCCTTCATTACTGTGTACAATCAAAGAACTTTTATGACTATGGTCTTGAGGACCAACTAATTACTGAGAAGCACATCAGAGAGAATACCAGATTTTCAGGATCTGACCATAATTTCATAGATAGGAGAAAGTCAGAGAAGAGTCAGTCCTGATAGGAGTTTGGACCATTATTTTATCACATTGAGAAATGTCCAGAACCATGTGTTTTGGGTCCTCTGCATGAGAGATCAGTCCCTAGGAATTTCTTAGTACCCAGAAGGAATATTCCTGTTTGTCACTCCTGGAACAAACAAAATATGAACTCCTCATCTTCATAGAAATAATGTGCACCACAGTCAGAACAGAAATTGGAATCAAAGCAGATTGACTTGGGCTGCCTTACGGCCATGAGTTTAGCACAAAACTGAGAAAATTTCTCTGTTTCAACATAATTCAACTCATTATAGACCTCTACTAGAGCAGGGTACATTTCTGTGGTCAGCTGGCTCAGAGCAGTATTGTGGAGCATAAAGTCCTTCAGGACATCCATGGAGATGTCATTGTCATACAAATTAATGCTAGTGAGTTGGGAGTACTGGTTCAGGGCAGGCAAAAGAATGCTGAGGTGAGAGTCTTTCATCGTACAGTCTTCTAATCCGAGAGTCTGTAGATTATCTGCAACATGCTCTAAGAAATCTCTTAGAGGCATGACATTCAAATAAGTTAAAGAGTCACCTCTTAAGCCCAGATGTTTAAGCTGACTGTAGTTCTAGTGCTGGGCAAATGACTACAGGTCTGACTAAGAGAGCTGGCACAGCGTGATCTTGAGGGACACCAGTGGAGCCTCCAGACACCTGAACAACTCTTTCATGTGGTCTGTGAGAAAACAGACATCATCAATAGTGAGATGCCAGAGACAGCTGAGTTTGGGAAACAGAGAAATGATCTTGGTAGCATTCTGCTTCTCCTCTTGTGTGTAAGTCCTTGTTCCAAAGATGTGTACTAGCATGACTTTCTGAAGATTTCTCATCTTGCTAATGCAAGGTAAAAATTTTGCCAATTTGGACAGTTTCCCCACTGTATTCAGTTCCAACTGCTTGATGAACTCTGGCTATAAAATTTCAATACGTCCCTGACCTTGGACACTTCTATTGTTCTAATCTCCAACTTCTCATAGCACAGATGCAGAAAATCTTTTCTCTCCTTTGCCCACTACAACAAATATGTTCGGTGTTTATCTTCATGCAGAGAAGACATAAAGGAAAGATCATTGAACACTCTTAAACACTGCTTCCTTCTGTATCTTGAGTGGCCCTCCACTACTTGCTTCTTAAGCATAGTTTCCACTAAGTGGTCTCTACCTTCTCTTCCATCCTGCATAGACAAGGAAGCATGGCATCCATTACTCAAGTCAATCAACCACTTGAAGCCTGCACATCTTAGGGCGATACTTCCATTTCAGCCATGTGTCTATTCCATTCAATAGAGCCTGAAAGGTCTGAAAGTTGGGTTTATTAATCAGCAACCTGACATGTGACATGAAGGAAAGAGTAGTTCCAGTATCCCATCAGGATCTTAAGCATTTTGCTTTTTTTTTTTTTTTTTTTTTTTTTTTTTTTTTTTGAGTGTTGGCCTCCTTGAACAGAGGTAGGAAGAATTACCTTGGTAGGTACTCCAGGGCAGAGATGGTCAATACTTCATTCCTCACCAAGCTCTGTGAAGCCAGCTTCAGGAGCTCGGGTGGGGCTTCGAGGACCATTCTGATGGATCTTTAGGAAGATGATCCTAATTAGGACACAGGTGATGGAGTCCTGGGATCTGAGTGTCTTCTCTGGTTCCGAAGATATCCTACTTTGATATTTAATAGAAGAATGTAGGAATGTAGGAAGAATGTAGGAATTACTCTGGGGAACAGGGAGATGGTTTGATGCTATTTTTAGAAGAATGTAGGAATTACTCTGGGGAACAGGGAGATGGTTTGATGCTATTTGTATCTATCTGTAAGGACAAGAACCTGAGCTCAGACCATACACAAAAAGCCAAGCATGGCTGCATGAATCTATCACCCCAACATTTAGGGAGCAGAAATAGGCAGTTTCCAAGAACTCACTGGCTGTCAGTTTACCCAAACTGAGCTTCCAGTAGTACTAGAGACCTTGTCTCAAAAGAATAAGGCAGAGATTTGGTAAAACATTGACTCCTTCTGGTCTCTGCCTATACTCACCACCTGTGACTTAACATCCCACACCCCACACCTCACAATCTACACATGACACATGGAACTGCTCTTACTTTTGCTCTGTTGGAGCAGTGAGCATTGCATAGAGTGCTATTTGTGTGATTTTGTTTAGTGATTTTGGTGTTTTGATTATTATGTGCCAGGAGGACTTTCTGTTCTGGTTCAGTCTGTTTGGAGTTCTGAAGGCTTCTTGTATGTTCATGGGCATCTCTTTCTCTATGTTAGGGAAGTTTTCTCAATTTTGTTGAAGATATTTACTGGGCCTTTAAGATGTAAATCCTCACTCTCGTTTATACCTATAATCCTTAGGTTTGATCTTCTCATTGTGTTTTGGAGTTCCTGGATGTTTTGAGTTAACAGCTTTATGCAGTTTGGATTTTGTTTCAGCATCTGGAGTTCTTTCTTCTATCTCTTGTATTCTGTTGTTGATGCTTGCATCTATGACTCCTGAATTCTTTCCAAGGTTTTCTATCTCCAGAGATGTCTCACTTTGTGATTTCTTTATTTTTTCTACTTCCACTTTTAGATACTGGGTGGTTTTGTTCAGTTCCTTCACTTGATTGTGTTTTCCTGTAATTCTTTAAGGGATTTTTGTGTTTCTTCTTTAAGGGCTTCTGCCTGTTGTCCCATGATCTCCTGTATTTCTTTAAGGGGGTTATTTAAGTCTTTCTTGAAGTCCTCTATCAGCATTATGAGATACGATTTTTAAACCCAACTCTTGCTTTTCTGGTATGTTCAGGTATCTGGGACTTGCTGTGGTGGGAAAACTGATTTCTGATGTTGCCATGGAGCCTTGGTTTCTGTTGGTAGGGTTCTTGTGCTTGCCTTTTGCCATCTGGTGCTAGTTGGTATTGTCTCTGACTGGAGTTTGTTCCTCCTGTGGGCCTGTAAGCCCGTGTCCTTATTCCTCTGAGCTCAAAAGTGAAAGCACTGTGGGGAGATCTCTCTCTCTCTATCTCTTCTAGTGGGCTATACATAAAAGACTGAGGAGCTTCCAGTTTCCCCGATGCAAATGGCAGTGGTCAGCAAGACTTCTGTCCCAGCTGCTCTACTGATCTTAGCCCCTGTGTACCCCTAGCTGGGTCCCCTCCAGAGAGAAGGTAGAGATCACAACTTCTGTGCTCAAAAGTAAAAGCCTGGCTATTATAAATAGGGCTGCTATGAACATAGTGGAGCATATATCCTTATGACATGCTGGGGAATCCTCTGGGTATATGCCCAGGAGTGGTATAGCAGGATCTTTCAGAAGTGACATGCCCAGTTTTCTGAGGACCCACCAGACTGATTTCCAGAGTGGTTGTTCCAATTTGCAACCCCACCAGCAGTGGAGGAGTGTTCCTCTTTCTCCACATCCTCGCCAACACCTGCTGTCTCCTGAGTTTTAATCTTAGCCATTCTGACTGGTGTAAGGTGAATTCTCAGGGTTGTTTTGATTTGCATTTCCCTGACAACTAATGAAGTTGAGCATTTTTTAAGGTGTTTCTCCACCATACGAAGTTCTTTAGATGAGAACTCTTTGTTTAACTCTGTACCCCATTTTTAATAGGGTTATTTGGTTCCCTGGGGTCTACCTTCTTGAGTTCTTTGCATATATTGGATATTAGCCCTCTATCTGATGTAGGGTTGGTGAAGATCTGTTCCCAATTTGTTAGTTGCCAATTTGTCCTTTTAATGGTGTCCTTTGCTTTACAGAAACTTTGTAATTTTATGAGGTCCAATTTGTCAATTCTTGATCTTAGAGCATATGCTATTGGTGTTCTATTCAGGAACTTTCCCCCTGTACCCATGTCCTCAAGGGTCTTCCCCAGTTTCTTTTCTATTAGCTTCAGAGTATCTGGCTTTATGTGGAGGTCCTTGATCCATTTGGAGTTGAGCTTAGTACAAGGAGACAAGGATGGATCAATTCGCATTCTTCTGCATGTTTACCTCCAGTTGAACCAGCAACATTTGTTGAAAAGGATAAACAAATGTTTTAAATTGGCTATATTCTATTTTACTAAATTTGTTATGGCTGTTTCCATGTCCTCTATGAAATTTTCTCTACTCCAAAGTAATGAAGTTTCTGGTGTAAGCTTCAATATTAAAATAGTCAATATATTTCAGATTATTTTAAGTAAAAATAAATAATTAAATAAAAATAAAAAAAAAGTGCATTTCATATTGCTGATCGAGTACTTCAAGAAGGACATAAATAACTCCCTTAAAGAAATACCGGAGAACATGGGTCAACAGGTAGTAGCTGTTAAAGAGGAAACCCAAAAATCCCTTAAAGAAATACAAGAGAATATGGATCCAAAGGAAGAAGCCCTTAAAGAGGAAAGACAAAATTCCCTCAAAGAAATATGGGAGAGCATGGCTTAACAGTTAGAAGTCCTTAAAGAGGTAATACAGAAACCCCATAGGGAATTATGGCAGAACATGGGTCAAGATGCAGAAGCCCTTAAAGAAGAATCAGAAAAATACCTAAAAGAAACACAGGAGAACATGAGTCAACAGGTAGAAGCCCTTAAAGAGGAAACACAAAAAATCCTTAAAGGATTTTAGGAAAAAACAAACAAACAAGTGAAGGAACTGAACAAGACTATCCAGGATCTAAAACTGGAAATAGAATCAGTAAAGAAATTGCAAAGTGAGACATCTCTGAAGATAGAAAACCTTGGAAAGAATTCAGGAGTCATAGATGGAAGCATCAACCACAGAATACAAGAGATAGAAGAACGAATCTCAGATGCTGAAGATTCTATAGAAAACATTGACTCAATAGTCAAACAACATGCAAAGTGCAAAAAGTGTGTAACCCAAACCATTCAAGAAATCCAGGACACAATGAGAAGACAAAACCTAACGATTACAGGTATAGAAGAAAGTGAGCATCTTAAGGGGCCAGTAAATATCTTCAACAAAATCATAAAAGAAAACTTCCCTAACCTAAAGAAAGAGATGCCCATGAAAATACAAGAAGCCTACAGAACTCCAAACAGACTGGACCAGAGCAGAAATTCCTCGTGTCACATAATAATCAAAACACCAAATGCACTAAACAAAGAAAGAATATTAAAAGCAGTAAGAGAAAAAGGTCAAGTAACTTATAAATGCAGACCTATCAGAATTACACCAGACTTCTCACCATAGTCTATGAAAGCCAGAAGATCCTGAGAAGATGTCATACAGACCCTAAGAGAGCATAAATGTTAGTCCAGACTACTATACCCAGCAAAACTTTCAATTAATATAGACGGAGAAAACAAGACATTCCATGACAGAAGCAAATTTACACACTATTTTTCCACAAATCCAGCTCTCCAAAGGATAATGGGTGGAAAATACCAACACAAGGCAGGAAACCACACTGCAGAAAAATCAATAAGGTAGTCTTTCAACAAACCCAATAGAAGATAGCTACACAACCAGAATTTCACCTTTAACTAAGAAGATAACAATAAAAAGAAAGAGCTGTCACCTGGGAGTCTCTGCTAGTGCATGACAAAGACAGAGAGGTACACTCTAAGCCAGCCATTGAACTGAACACAGGGTCCCCAATGGAGGAGCTAGAGAAAGGACCCAAGGAACTGAAGGGGTTTGCAGTGCCATAGGAGGAACAATAATATGAGCCACCCAGTGCTCCCAAAGCTCCCAGGGACAAAATCATCAACCAGAGTACACATGTAATTACCCATGGCTCCAGACACATATGCAGCAGAGGACGGCCTTGTTGGACATCAAAGGGAGGAGAAGCTCTTGGCCCTGGGAAGGCTCAATGTTGCAATATAGGAGAATACCAGGGCAGGGAAGTGGGAGGGGGTTGATTGGGGAACAGGGGGAGGGGAGGTGTTTTATGGGATTTTTCTGGGGAGGGAGGGACTAGGAAAGGAGACAACATATGAAATATAAATAAGGAATATATCTAATATAAAAAAGTAAATAATGAGAACAAAATAAAGGTTTGTTGGAATTACTTTTCTCTGCTTTATTCATAAGAATGAGTGGCTTTTTCCTGTGTGCCTCTTCATTTGCCTTTATCTTTCTGCTCACAAAGAGTTATCAAATTCAAAGCTTCTAGCCTGATCAGTAAGGGGACCAAGAGTCAAAGAAAAAACAACCCAAGCAACTAACTTATTTTCCTAATCCCCTGCTGCTACCAGCAGGAGTTAATTGCTTAAAAAATCCAACCAACCAACTGAATAAACAAACAAACAAAAGAAACAGCAGCCTTTAGCCGCAGAATAGCAAGAGAGAGAGAGAGAGTTTAATTATCAGAGGCTATCAGCTTCTGGCCCCCAAAACAGTAAGAGAGATTTAAGGGCAGAGATTATCAGCCTTAGGTCTTTATCTGACTCTCTGTCCCACCTCAGTCCCTGACCCTTCCATCCTGGCCCCCAAGCAATAGAGCAGTAGAGAGAACATATCTTAAACCAAAAGAACTGTAAAAGAATGAAAAAAAAAAGTACTGAGAATGGGTGGAGCTTTTGAATCCTCACACCATCATAGTGACACATCAGCTGGAAAATCACCACCCATACCTATCCAAATAGCGCAACCAGCTCTGGAACACATATTCAAATATCCGAGTTTATAGAACACGTTCTCATTTAAATCATTACAATGTATGAACTTTTATCAAGTTAGGATGATTGTATAGGAAAATAAGGATCCACTCCTTGTTAGTTTTTGTCAACTCGACACAAAACAGCCAGCAGGCAAAGGGAAACCCAATGAAGGAATTGTTTCTATCAGATTTGCTTGTGAATCTGTGGGCCATTTTCTCTATTAATGATTGATGCAGGAATTCTAGGTCAGTGCATTTGGCATCATCAGTGGGATGTATAGAGAGAAAGTTTAGCAAGACATGAGGAGAGCAAGTCAGGATGATGTCTTCCTGCTTTGGTTCCTGTCTCTGGGTTCCCACCCTGAGGTCCTGCCCTGAAGTTTTTTGGATGATGTACCGTAACCTGCAAGCCAAACAAATCTTTTCCCTCTGTGAGTTGGCTTTTTTACACTGTTTCCTCACAGTAATAGAGAAGATAAATGGAATAGATACTCTAAAGATGCATATAATATGCATATAATAGAGATATATTACAAGAACTGTCTCACAAAGCAGTATATAGTCATTTATATTTACATTTTCTCCTCTGTATATTTAGTAAATCCTTAGAAGCATACATGAGAAACACAATACTTAACAATGGGCTATTTTTCATTATTTATGTATTTTTAATTCTCATTAAATTCCATTTGTAGCCAGCCCCTCCACTCTTCCCATTCCCCCCCCCCCACCATAAATCTTCCCTCCATTGTTCCCCCTGCTAAGAGAAGGGGAAGCCCTACAGCACTACCCACCTTGGGATATCTAATCAGCAGGAATAAGCTCCTCCTCTCCAAATGGGCTATTTTTTTAAGGTTAGTTTCTGTATTTACTGGATACAGGTCCATCATTAATTTTTATTGTTATTTGATTAAAAGCAAATGTATGTAGAAATGACATTAATTCTAGTTATTAAATTCCCAGTCTTAGTTTTATACATTTTATACCATTTGGATAAAATAATCCCAGTCTTCAACACTGTTTTTGCTTCCTTTGGAATTTATTTATTCCTAGGTACAAAATTTAAAAGAGGGGAAGCCCCTAACGTTTATTCCTGTTCCTCAAAGTATTATCTGCACATATTCTGAAGAAAGAATTTTAAAGTCCTAAATGTTTCAGAGATTTTTTCTTTTCTTTTCTTTTTTTTTTTTTTTTTTTTTTTTTTGCCCAGTGAATTTTTTTCAAACAGGAAAGATGAAAGGAAGAAATTGTTTTGAACGAGTCAATGAAAATAGAGGGTTTCAAAGAGTGCCCCAGGTGGGAGGCATGGCACCATTAATCTGTCGGAAACCATAACTACAACTTTGAAAACAGGGTGAGTCAGAAGGGGCTTGCCTGGAAGCACAAATGATAGGATTCTGTATTTAGCAGCTCTGATTCATCACCATCACGGTGAATTAATGGAACCAGCTGATGTGACGAGGCAGAATTTGCTGCTCTGACATCAACCCACCAGTGGTAGTCAATGTATCTATCTATAACCTCTGGAGATTTCTGTTTCTAGGTCATGTTTCTCAAACCAGCTAACTACCCCCACCCCAAAAAGAAGGAAGACAGAGATAAAAAGGAAGGAAGAAATGAGCATGGGAGAAGAGAGAGAGAGAGAGAGAGAGAGAGAGAGAGAGAGAGAGAGAGAGAGAGAGAGAGAGAGAGGTGAAATATTCAAGTGGTGTGGATAGTTTATAGACATTGGTCAATAGCCATTATGACTTTAAGTGGGAAAGAGGAGAGACAACGAAGTATCCTTACCCATGAAGAATAAGAAAGATGTTGAACAGAGAGATGGTAGCCTTGTATGTTGCTGTAACAAAATGCAGACCAAAAGTTCAAGGTTTGAAGAAGTAGTTCACCATGGTTGGGGAGACATAGTGGCTATAGGTGAGGCAGCAGGTCACATGTATCTCAGTCAGGGATGAGAGAGAGAGAGAGAGAGAGAGAGAGAGAGAGAGAGAGAGAGAGAGATGAATGTTGTTTCTCAGCTCCCTTGTGTCATTTTATGCAGTACAGACTGCAGCTTACAGGATGGTGTCTCCTTCATTTGGTTGGATATTCTCACCACAATTCACTCAATCAAGAAAATCCCTGACAAGCATGTCAAGACTTGTCTCCAAGGTGACTGTAGATTCTGTCAAAATACACCATCATGCGAGGTTGTTGTTTCCTATTGGACTGTTGAATATTCAGAACTCGTTACTAAAGAGCCCCACTTTGTGTCATTTAACTGTAGCATAACTGATGTACTCACATACCTATTGTGTCTGGCTCTCATTGTAAACTGTTTATGTTTTCCCCATTTTTCTATTTGTTTTTGCCTCAGTACTATGTAGTTATAACCTCTGCAACAATATGAGTTATAACAGATAACTTAGGGGTTTTAAAGCTCTTAATGTCAGTTGTCCACTTTCAACATGATAGCCATTATCCTTTTATTATGTATTTATTTTATGTGTATGTGTAATTGGCCTGTATGTATGTATGTGCACCAAGTATGGTGCCTGCAGAGGTCAAAAGATAACAACCCCTAGAACTGGAGTTATTGATGACTTGATACATGAGTGTAGATTTCTAATTTGCCTCTGCATAGCATTAAGGTAGTCACCAGCACCTTTCTCTCTTAATGTCACATAAATTTGTGTATGAAAAATATTCTAATTTCCAATAGTTAATACTCTAAGGTCAGAGTTCCTAATATTATGTAGAATAAATTGTACTTGTTGAAAAGATTGCCCTTGTGTTTCATTGGTTACATGGAAATGAGGGCATCTGTAAATACATGTAAAATGATTCATAATTTTATTTATTTATTTATTTATTTATTTATTTATTTATTTATTTATTTATTTATGTGTGTGTATATGTGTATATGCCTATAATGGTTATGTATATGCTGACTACTGAGTCCAGAAGAGATTATCAGATCCTCTAGATCTTGCCTTTAATGCATCATATACTGTCCAACATTGGTGCTTGTAACTGAACTCTAGACCACTGTAAGAGCAGCAAGAAATCTTACCTGGTGAGCTATATCCAGTCCCTGTAATCACATTTCCAAAAAAGTATTATTGTATGTGTGTGGACAATGTGGAGGTGTGTGCATGTACCGTGGCAGAGTTTGAAAGTCAGAGGAACATCTGTATTAATTTTCTCTACTTTTACTTTGGTTCTAGGGCAAATTTCAAATCAGTAGAGTTGTGTTACAAGCACCTTTACTTAATTCAGTCATCTTTCCAGTCCTATAAATACATTTAGCACTATAAAGCACTTTAAATATGTGTTTTTAGTGCTTTTCTTATCTGACTGTAGATGGACCTTTAAAATGTATCAATGTAAAAAATATGTGGTGAACAAATTTAAAATCTAAACTTATATTTGCATAAGATTTAACAGTTGATTTTATGTACTTATTAAGTTAAATTTCCTTTTTTTTTTAGTTTTCATGTTTTATTATAAAAGGTAGGAAGGAAAACAGGAGATAGAGAAGTAAAGGGAAAAGAGAAGATAGAGGGATGAGGGATGGGCAGAAGTGTGTGAAAAGAGGGTAAAGAAAGGAGAGAGAGGGGGAACAGAGAGAGAGAGGGACAAGAGAGGACAGAGAAACACAAGGGGCCAGAGGCAGGAGAATGAGGAGGGGCAAGAAACCATCGTTTATAGTAGGCTGGGTTACCCAACAGCCAGGTAACAATGGGGGGGGGAAGCCTGGCCAGGTGACTGTAGGGGTGGGGTCCAGCCTGGAAGTCACAGGTTCCATCCCTTGTAGAATGGTCTATTAGGTCTCTGGAGTGAGCCTTGCTCAACCAGGCTACAGATTGCCTTATACCACGGTCCCACATCTCCCCCTTTTACTTTTTTTTTTTTAAGAGAGGGGTCATTGGAGTGGCTGTGGCATTTGTAGAGAAAGTTTTGAGTGAGGTAGAGGTATCAGAAGAAAGCCAGAGTGGTAAGGAGGGTTGAGGGGAGAAGGCAGGAGATCAATGAGTAGTACAATTTGAGGGTAACATCAGTTTTAAACAGCAATCAATCAATTTATATAGACACTATGTTTTTGTCATTATCACATAATTCCTCCACAAGTTCCTCAGTCATTTGGCCTTGGCAAGAGAATTAGTTCATCCTCAGCTGGAAGGTTCCAAGTCTGTAGCATGTGTCTCTGGATCTCAGCATGAGTCTTAGGCGTCTTCAGTCAGATGAGGTGTCTGGAGCTCTGGTAGCTCTGTTGTCTCTTGTAGGTCTCAGGAGGTGGCGCTGATGGGTTCATAAAAAGAGACAGAGGTTTAGAGAATGGTATATGGCGGTGGGGGGGAGGGGGAGGGGGTGCCTGGGTGGGCCCGTGCCAGGGTATCTCTTCCCCATTTCTATTCTTTCCCTCTCCCCTCCCATCCCCTCCCCATCTCTTCCCCTTTCGCATTCTCTCAAATTGTTCATTTCAGCAAGGTTTGGTGGCTCCCCTGGAAACTGAAGCATGAGGCTTGTGAGCTCATGGCCTTCTACAGAGTTAGTTGAAGGCTAACCTGAACAAATGAGTTTAAAAATGGAAATGTAAAGGGAAGAGAATAGAGCCGCAGCTCAGTGGTTTAATGCTGTTCATGGCTGTGTAGCCCTAGATTCAACTCAAATGAAGGTGAGAGAGAGAGAGAGAGAGAGAGAGAGAGAGAGAGAGAGAGAGAGAGAGAGAGAGAGACAAAGAGAGAGAGACAAAGAAAGAAAGAAAGAAAGAAAGAAAGAAAGAAAGGAACAAAGAAAGAAAGAAAGAAAGAAAGAAAGAAAGAAAGAAAGAAAGAAAGAAAGAAAGAAAGAAAGAAAGAAAGAAAGAAAGAAAGAAAGAAAGAAAGTCACATTTGTTATTTGTCTCATTCTGTGACAGAATACCAGGATGTGATTTCAGCCCATAGCCTGGACTGCCCTGTCCAGCACACAGCAGGGCTTTGAAGCAGCTCACATCACATGTACAGTCAGGAAACAGGGTCATGAATAGTGGAGCTCAGCTTGCTTCTCCTTTTTATTCAAAAGAGGACTCCACCCACCTCAAGATGCTACTTACAAGTCTTGTGCGTTTGTTTGTTTGTTTGTTTGTTTGTTTGTTTTCCCTGATTTAATTTTATTTAGGTCTTCTCATGGATACATTAGATGTTTTTATCTTAGGTGATCCTAGATCATTTTAACAATAGTAGTCACCTCACTGCCTGCTTTGTTTGAATCTTTCTCATATTCTATTATCAATCCTTTAGGAAAATCATGTAATTGAAAATATGATAAAGACTTTAAGTAAATGGATTTTCAGAATGGAGAGACATTTGTTTGCTTAGGAGAGAAATATGATTTTCCATTATTGACAGACTGACATTGCCATGTAATAATGGATTTTTGCATTTATAATTTCTATTAACTAAAAATATTTCTAAAGTAACACATACTAACCCTCATATGATTCATAACTCAAATGCATTGTTTCTCCAGGCCGTGCATAAATTGACATTATATCAAAGTGTATCTAGGATTGCAATTAGATCTGCATGGAAAATTAGTGAATTATGCAGATATAAATAAGAACATTTTAGTCTGAATGAAATTATGAAGGCAGTGTTACATCAATTATCCACAATATTTACCAATATCTGACACGCAACAGTCATATTTTATGGGATGATTTTTAAAGAAAGAATATATTAGGAACATGGATAAATGGTTATTTAATCAACACTAAAAATAAAGAAAGAAACAAGGAAGATAGAAAAGGAAAATAATTCATATATTATCTAAGGAATTTTATGGGGGAGTGGGGTGCTTTAAGAAATGATACACTTTACTGCATAAAGTACACACCAGAAAAGAGGAAAATAAGAAAATGAGAGAACACTCTACTTTATCTGCGGAATAAACCTTGAGTGAGGCTGGAAAGATGGCTCAGCAGCTAAGAGCTCTTGCTGCTCCTGCAGATGATCCTGGCTTAGTTCCCAATTTCTACTTGGTAGCCCTCCGCCTGTAACTCCAGATCCAGAGAATCCTATGCCCTTTCCTGGCATCTGTGGGACTATTCATACACAGTACGCAAATAGACAAGCAAACACACACATGTACATACACACATATAAGCACACACATATAAACACACACATATACCCATAGACAGATACATACACTCAAACACACATAGAGCCACCCAGATACACTCATGCACACACATTCATGCGCATTCAAACATGTACACACTCACATGTACTTGTGATCTTACACTGGTGTAGTTCCCAGCATCTGTATTGGGCAGCTCACAGCCGCCTGCAACTCCACCTCCAGCACACCTGACAACCTCTCCTGGCCTCCATGGGCATCCATTCACACATGGTTTACATTCTCACAGACACAAACAACCTCACATACAAAAATTAATTTCTTTTTTAAAGAATTACAATAGAAAATACAACATTTGAAATAAAACAGGTCATTTGCTTTCTGTTCTCCCATGATGAGCTTCTCATTAGTTCTTCTATAATTTCATACAGGTTTTGATTATATTTCCCATATCCACCCCATCTCCTCTCAGTTAGAGCCACCCTCTTTCCTACCTAAGTAACTTTGACATCATGCAATTGTTAAACGGAAAAACCCTTTACCTATGAGCAACTGACAAGTTAATGCTTAGGCATTAAAAATGATCACATACAGACCATTGCACATACTATCTATTCACTGTTCACTATTAATTAAATATGCGAAATTCATGTCACCCAGCTTGACAACCATGCCTGTCTACAGTTGTGGCTTTACTTAAACAAGGCTTAAAATCACATATGAAGGTTGATAAAAACATGACAAAGCAAAGAGTTTCGAATTGTGCACATTCAATTAAATGTTCTTTTGGTGCCTGAGTAAATTTAACAGGTAGATGTATGCATGGTTTATCTGCAGCATACGACAAAAGAGATTGTTTCACCATTTTTAAAATTAGACAATTGAAGATATATCTGAGATATGTAGAAAAAATTAATTGAAACTCCTAGGAAATATAAACACCAGGGTACAGCACGTGGGTAAAATCAGGGTGCGGCAGTGTATTGTGTCCCAGCATTGGAGAGGTGCAGGCAGGAACACTCCCTTGCTCCCATCATGAATTGCTGATCAATGTCCCAGCTAAATCAATGAACTGCAACTTCAAGCAGGGGGTGGGAGGATGGGTAGGCGGTTTTCGGGGAGGGGGGAAACTGGCAAGGGTATAACATTTGAAATGGAAATAAAGAATATATTCAATAAAAAATAATGATTATGAAAAAAAAGATCCTATCTCTTTGTAACCTCATAGGAAGAGCAACATTATCAACCAACCAGACCCCCTCCCAGAGCTCCCAGACACTAATCCATCAACCAAGAGGCACACATGGCTCTAGCTGCATATGTATCAGAGGATTGCCTTGTCAGGCATCAATGGGAGGAGAGGTCCTTGGTCCTATGAAGGCTTGATAGAGGCCACAGGGTAGGGGAATTGAGGGCGGGGACGGTGGGAGGGTCTGGATAGAGGGACACCCTCATAGAAGTAGGGGGAGGGAGGATGGGATAGGGGCTATCCAAGAGGGAGAACTGCTGGGAAAGGGGAGCACACTTGAAATGTAAATAAAGAATACATCCAATAAAAATTAAAACATCAAATAAAAGATACTATCTCAAAAGATAACACAGAGAAGAGATTTGGGAGACAGTTGGCACTCACCTCTGACCTCTCACAAAAAACACATGAGCACATGTAGCCACACACAAATGCATGTGCACACAGGCCACTGTAGAAGACCTTAACTGATGGCCTCAATGAGGCCAGAGTGGACAACTTACCTCTGTTCTCTTAAAGATAATGACGTATTTAGTGGGTAGAAATTCTGTGTCCTCAGTTCCTTGTGCTAGATGCTGTGCATACAAGCTAAACAAAGCTACCAATGGTTCACATACCATACATGTCTTTGTACGTAAAATGCTGAAAAGCAGTCCCAAGGAGAAGCCAGAAGGTCCTGTGATGTTGTTTAAAATGACCTGGTTTGGTTTCCTTTCTTGAAAATAAGTTGTATATCTTTCACAGAAGCTTGGAAACCATCTACATCAGGTGACATTAGGTACTACACATGGGAGAATATTTTTGAGTGAAACAAAAGATGCTCTTTGTTTTAAGCATTACACAAAAACACATGTGTGTTAGTTACTTTTCTTTCCTCTATGACAAAATACCAGAAGAAAGAAAATTAAAGAGTGGGAAAGTTGAGTATGCTCCAGAATTTCAGAGCCAGTCCAATCACAGTGGGGAGGACATGCCGAGCAGAGCAGTTCACCATGTGGATGAGTGGAGAAAGAATTACAGCCTTTCTCCTGTGGCCCTTTTAGTTCATCTGAGTACCTAGCTGAAGACATGTTGCTTCCCAGTTCATGGCATGTGTTCCTCCTTAGTCAATCCTCTCCCCTCATACCTACCTGAAGGTGTGTCTCACTAATGCTGTGGTGCTGCCGTATCTAATCAAATCGATAGTCAAAGTTATCATAATCTCTGTGTGTTTAGATTAGACTGTGTAGTCATAGTCTCTAATTACATGGACTTGGTCTATTAGTATGCTCATGTCTCTCTGATGGGCTACAAATTAAACACTATCTAATTTAGATACAGTCGAAGTCCCCACATGCTGTGAACTGAAAGCAATGGCTCACCACACTGATCCTACAGGTCATTTGTAATGCTTTAAGCATGACAAAGTGAGTGTTTAAAAATGTCTTCAATTATGGGCTATCAAACGATTCAGTAGATAAAGGTACTTGCTACTAAGCCTGATGAACTGAGTTTGATCTCTGAGACAAAAGTAGTGGAAGGAGAGAACTGACTATCTTAAGTTGTTTTCTGATCTCTAAGTACATGCCATCACTCACACACACACACACACACACACACACACACACACACACACACGTATGCACAAGCACAAGAGCATGCATTTACTTGCATACAAACACCTATGCATACAGTAAATGTGTGCACATGCACACACACACATGCACATGTACTCATACACACATGTACATGCACACACTCATGTGCAGGCACACACACAAATATGTGAACACACAAATATGTGAACTCATACACAAGAAACAAATGAAAAATAAAAGATCATTAATTTTAAAATGACATGAAAATAAGTAAATTAAATTAGCCCATTGTCTAAAATTCCTAAAAGGAAATACACATAAGGAACAGGATGTTCATCACAAAAACAAGTGAATCTACTGTCAAAATGTTGAAAAGATACAAGTAAACCAAAGTCTTCACTATGTGTTATGTAATCTTGAACAATGAAAAGATAATCATTCAATTGAAAAAGGGAATTATATGACATGTCGTGGGATGGGAACAGCTAGCATCAAAGTCTACTTGACAATTTCCTGAATATTTCTTTTTAATATTCATTTTCACTTTTCATCTATGAATATGTGTGTGTGTTTGTATTTGATTACAATTCCTGAGGAGTCCAGAAGAGCATATCAGATCACCTGACATGGGTCCAGGGAAGAGAGCTGAGCTCTTCTTCAATAGCAGTTAGGTGTTCTTATAACCTCTCAGCTGTCTCACCAGCCCCTCACTTAAACTTCTTACCAATTTACTAAATATAGAAAAATTACACAGAGAAAAGCAGGAACACACATTTGCATGTATGATATATCTTCACTATGGAAAATGCTTATGAATTCACAAAGGTTTGACAAAAATATATAGGAGCCATTGGGAATAGGAAAATCATGTGTTTACATACCCAGTGACAGAAAGTTAAAAGCAAAATTAAATGAAAAAAATCATTTGCAGTATTAAACTAACATCAAAGGGTAGCACATACAAAATTGCAAGGGAATGCATACAGAAATTAAGATTTAAACTAACAGAGAGAGAAACCCAGGCTTAGGTCTCAAAGGCCTAGTTATGTTTAACATACAGTTTTTAGTCACAGTATTCCAGACTCATTAACTTTCGTATAAAAAAATCACAGCTTATTTTCATGACATAACTTAGTTCATATACTAACTATGTGCATGATAGACAAAGAACATAGAACAGAAAATCAGATTTTTTTTTGAGACATGGTCTTACTGTGTAGCTCTAGCTATCCCAGATTTTGCTATGTAAACTGGTCTGTTTTTGAACTTACAGAAATTCAAATAATGGTGCCTCACCATATTAAGCCTAAAAGCAGATTTAAAACCAAGAATAAGAAAGAGAATTTAGGGAAAGGAGTGAATAAAGGAAGTTCTAGTTCTTGGAGTCACACGGTAGAAGGAGGGAACTCAGTCCTACAAACTGTCCTCTGTCCTGAACATGTGCACCCAAAGAGGAGGGGCAAAAAAGCATGGGAGGAAGAATGAAGGGAAGAAAAGAGGGATGGAAGGGGAGAAGAGGGGGAGAGAGGCAGGAAGAGAAAGAGCCCACCAATGTAAAAACAAAAAAGAGAATGAATTTCCAAGCAAAAACTTTAAATTAATCAAAATGCTACATACTGGCTTAAATATGAAAAAAATGTTAGAGGAATCATGTTAACAAATCTTAGTGACTTCTGGTTAGGTATTTTAAACTTGTCTTGATAAGATACAAAGACAGGAACTATAATAATTGTATTAATAAGACCTTCCAGTTAGAAACTTCTTACAATAAGGAGGAAGGGAAGACCATTTTTTTTTATTCGATATAATTTATTTACATTTCAAATGATTTCCCCTTTTCTAGCCCCCCCACTCCCCGAAAGTCCCGTAAGCCCCCTTCTCTTCCCCTGTCCTCCCACCCACCCCTTCCCACTTCCCTGTTCTGGTTTTGCTGAATACTGTTTCACTGAGTTTTTCCAGAACCAGGGGCCACTCCTCCTTTCTTCTTGTACCTCATTTGATGTGTGGATTATGTTTTGGGTATTCCAGTTTTCTAGGTTAATATCCACTTATTAGTGAGTGCATACCACGATTCACCTTTTGAGTCTGGGTTACCTCACTTAGTATGATATTCTCTAGCTCCATCTATTTGCCTAAGAATTTCATGAATTCATTGTTTCTAATGGCTGAGTAGTACTCCATTGTGTAGATATACCACATTTTTTACATCCACTCTTCTGTTGAGGGATACCTGGGTTCTTTCCAGCATCTGGCAATTATAAATAGGGCTGCTATGAACATAGTAGAACATGTATCCTTATTACATGGTGGGGAGTCTTCTGGGTATATGCCCAGGAGTGGTATAGCAGGATCTTCTGGAAGTGAGGTGCCCAGTTTTCGGAGGAACCGCCAGACTGATTTCCAGAGTGGTTGTACCAAATTGCAACCCCACCAGCAGTGGAGGAGTGTTCCTCTTTCTCCACAAAAGGGAAGACCATTATAGAGGCTAAAATCTCACAGAACACAGACACAAGGATGAATTTGCATATTAGCATGTTCAAATATCCTCAGGTATGACAACAATACAAATATGCTAATTATAGTAGGAAAATGTGAACTAGAGCATCAGCAAACATGGTCACAGGTGACAGAAAAGACCATGGAAAGATTATTCTCATGTACAAAAACACACATAAACTGACCATCGCTAAAGCCATGCAGGTTAAAAGCAATGATTTGGGGTGTATATTCGCTATCATGGCACGGACGGCAATCCTTCCCACCCAGCTCGGTTTTGGAGAAAGAAATCAGTTGAAGAAAACAACAATCCTAAATCATATGCACTTGATAATATATCATTAAACTTCTTAGAGCAATAAAGGACAGAGTGTAATGAGAAATGAGAAAATATATATTTACAGCTGAAGTCTTTAAAGCACCTATTTTAGTCACTGACATAACAGAGATGCAAAAACATTAAGTGTGGGAGACTTGCAATTACCGTACTTGACATAATTAATATTTTTAGGAAATGTAGCTAACAACTCAGAATGCATACTCTTTTTAAATACATGTTAAACATAACAAAAATATTCTATATCATGGCACCCAAGGCAAATTTAACAGTTGCAAAAACTGGAAACCATTCGAGGATTTCTTTTGACTGCACTGTAGTTGTGTTAAATTCAATCATTAGGGCTTATTGACAGTAGTCCTAAAAGTGTAGAAAAATTAAGCAACAAGCAATGTAAGTTATGAACCAAACATATTATGGAGATGCAGTTTTTGAATCTATGTGCCACTGTAGTTTTAAGAGTAGCTGTTAAGTGTTGGTGAAAGCCATTATCAAAGAATTCCTATGTCTGAATTGAAAAACTTGTTAAGATATTTCATATGACACATAAATATTAAATGCATTTATTAAAAGAATTGTTTAATGGCCTAGAGAGATGGCTCAGTGGTTAGGAGCACTCACTGTCATTGCAGAGGACCTGTGTTCTGTTCCCAGGCTCCACACAGTGGGGATCTGTACCCACATGGTACCTATGCTTACAAGTACACACACACACACACACACACACACACACACACACACACACACACACACAAAGTAAATAAATCCAAAAAATATTTTAAAGGTCCTTTAGACAGAGGGAAATACTGCCTTTAAGCACCAAATAGCAAACATTTGAAGTTTGCATGCTGGCTTTTGGAAAATTTCAGAGGCATTAGGAAATAAATTGATGTGGGCATACCTCACTAACACATCCATCATGGCTGTTCAGAAAAGCAAACCACAGTCTTCAGCAATCAAAATGTTTTCTAAGCAATCAATGAACAAATCACAGAACTTCTTGCCATTTATTCTGTAAAAAAAGCAACCATTTGTACTAGAATCTAGGTGATTGTAATATGGTGTGTGTGTGTGTGTGTGTGTGTGTATGTGTGGTGTATGTCTATGGTGTGAATGTGTATATATATGTCTGTGTATGTTTGTGTGTGCGTGTGTGGTGTGTGTTTTCATGTGTATGGTGTGGGTGTCTATAGTGTGTCTATTATGTAAATGTGTGGTGTGTATGTGTGTTCATGTGTGTGGTGTGTGTGTTTGTGTGGATGGGGTGGATGCCTGTGGTGTGTGTGTGCACCACACAAAAGGACAAAAGGCTGCTCAGTGATTGGGAGTGCTTGATGCTTTTGCATCAAGAGGTTCTGTTCTCAGCACCTACATAGTGATTCACAACCATCTGTAACTCTGATTCTAAGTCATCTAATGCCCTTTTATGGCCTTCACAAGTACTACTTATATACATACAGGCAAATACTCAGTCATGTAAAACAAAACTAATTTTAAAGGTAATAATATTGCATATTTTCAAGGTATTCGATGTGTATATTATATAGACACAGAAAATTTAATTTATGCAGTTCAATTTTATAACCAAAGTAGTTTTTTAAATCTCTAAGAGGTCATTAGAGGAGAAAAATCAGCTGGATTATGTTTCAAAATACTGTATTTAAAAAGCCATTTTCTTGATACTTAGCTGCATCTGCCTTTGAGTAAGATGAAGGATCAGAACCTGTCTGGTTAGTCCTAAAAGACCATAAGCATCAAACATCAGAATTGGACTACCAGAAAGAGATGTGGAAATGTGATTGCTTCCTGGAGACAAGGGAGCAAAGAACAGATTCAATAAACACAGCCTTAATCAACAGTATTTGTAGTTATTAATCCCCTTCAGCTGTCTCTGTCCCATTTCTCCCAGCTGTCTACTGGAATCTTCAGTGACTAACATCAAAATTCACCTTGGGAATAGATCAAGCAGAGGAGCTGCTCTCAGTAGTGATAGAAACTGAGAACCAGGATGAAAAATATAGGTCACCATCTCCATGTAGTCTCCTATATGCAGACAAGAATATCTACTCTGTTGAGACAAGAACTTTAGTCTGTGAGCTTCTGTGATTAAACCACCATCTTGTCTCACTGTCCAGCAGCCCCAGAAAACTAAACCACAGGGACCCTGATTTTCTACTACCCAGGTAGATGTATCTATCCTGTTCATAAGTAATTTGTTCATAAGTATTTTGTTTTATTTTTAAGTTTGTGTGTATGTCTGTGCATTTCTCTCTGTGTGTCTGTCTGTCTGTCTGTCTCTGTCTGTGTATGTGTGTTTGAGTAATTTGCATCTCTCTCTGGGTATCTGTCTGTCTGTCTATCTGTCTGTCTGTCTGTGTGTTTATGTATGTATGTACATCTCTCTCTGTATGTCTACGTGTCTGTCTGCCTGTCTGTCTGTCCCTGTCTCTCTCTGTCTCTTTCTCTGTCTGTCTGTCTCTGTCTCTTTCTCTGTCTGTCTCTCTCTCTGTTTCTCTCTCTGTCTCTGTCTCTATCTCTGTCTCCACCCCCTCCCCCAATACCTCCCTGGTACAGATGGCTGTGAGCCACAGAATCAGTACTGGGAAATGGAGCTATTTAGCCTACAAATGCACTTCACTGCTGAGTCATTTCTCTAGGCCCCAAATGTAAGAAAATTTTAATGTGATTTCAAATCACTATGAAGATATTTTTCTACAAAAATGACTAACAGCTTAATATTCTTCTAAACAGATACATTATTCTGATATTATATAATTGTTTTCTGAGTCATAAAATGTAAATCATATTTAATATATTAGCTATCACCTATAGACAGCATGTTATTTTTTAAATAATGGTAATTTCTTTTAAATATTCTTCAATGAAATCAAATTATTTCTAATCTAGAAAACATATGTTACACCAATAGCATTTTCTGTACTGCTAGTTCAGAGTTTATACTTTATATTTTATCCCGAGGAAACTGAATTATCATTTATATTTGCAAATCTGTATTCATTTATTTTTGTAAATCTGTATTACAAATCTCTCATATCTGGGCTGGAGAGATGGAGAAATTTGTAGAATACTTGTTTTGCATGAGGATATTAGTCTAAGCCTAGAGCCCAGATTTTTATAAAAAGCCATTTGTTATGGTTTTTATAAAAAGCCATATGTTAGGGTCAAATTCAGCACAGGAAGGCAAAAGCAGGCATCTCGGAGTCGGAGTCTAGGTCATTAGGAGGGGTTTGTTCAAAAAGCAAGGCAGAGGAAAAGCACTGGATGTTTTCTGTTCCTTCTCCCCACCAAGATAGAAATGGTCTCTACCACATGGTCCATTGCCATAAGCAGTAAGTACTCTTAACTGGTGATCCATTTCTCTAGTCAATAAAGTCAAGCAAGTATTAGACTAGAGACTATCTTAAAGACTTTTCTCCTTTGGTTTAAACAATGCAGTTTTGAATATATGTAAGGTATCATCCTTAGGATCTATATGATAATCAATAAAGTTGTTATAACATTTGGTGACTTTGTAAGAATACACATTTCATACATAGTACACCAGAGCACACAATGCTCTGTAAATACTGATTTCTATACATTGCATTTTATTGAGATCATTAAAAAAATGATGATTCCCAAAACAATAATGAGAGCGGGATTATTTTCTGCCAAGGTCTTATTTCAAAATTCCCCCCGCTGCACAGAGTTCTTCACAGAATGAGCCATCTGGCAGTTTCTGTGAAATTCTCACTGGGACACTGGTAGAAAAGATGAATGCAGCCAATTATCAGGGAACACAAAGGAAGGATGTCCACAGAACCTGGGTAGATTTCCCCATCAGTGTCCAGGATCAGTCAGGCACAATATTGTTGCTTAAATGTGGTCTGACTGTCCAGGTATATCTAGATTTCAGCTCATGACTGCTTTTCTAGCTGAGATGGGAAACCAACTATCACATGTGAGGCCATGCATTGATCTGCAAATACAAAATATTAGCATTTACATAGGCATAAGGAAACTTGAAGCAAGCTGTTTTCCTAAAATCAAAATTGTGATCACTCATTTCACCGATGTAATGCAAACTTTAAAAAACATATGACTTGGGGCTGGAGGTGGCTTCGCAGTTAAAAGTCTTTACCATTCTCAGAGAGAACCTAGGATTGGTTCCCAAGATTCATACTGTAGACACCACTGTCTATACCTCTAGTTTCAGGACATCTGACTGTTCTTCTGAACTCTGCAGGAACCGACATGCACTTGTTATGCGTACACACACACACATTCACACCTATAGATTTAACTAATGCTTATAACTTTATACCATTATATCAATAACTCTAAAATGATGCTTCATGGCAAGCAAATAAACTAAAATTTAGTATAGATATCTATGGAAATAAATAAAAATAAAGTCAGCAAGTGTTTTTTTCCCAAAGTATTGAACAGAATAAATTTTATATTTAATTCATGTTCCCAGTAATACCCTGGTAATAAATAGATAAGAAGAATCCATATCATCTCTGGGGAAAAGAAAATGTGGGGTTAAGCTGTTAAACTCTGTTTCTTTGTGTCATAAATGCTTCCTGAGTCACAGTGAGGGATTTATTATGTCTTCATTAAGCAAATATCTGCTCACACACTGTGTGGCAAGAATCTGTGGCACTAAGGATACAGAAGGCAGTAAACCATGCCAATTAAGGAAAATGCAGAAACTAACATGAAAGAGGAACAGCAAGCTGTTTCTAGATATTAAGCTTCTCTACCTCTGGAGGAAAAAAACTAGACTTAAAATACAATAATTTTCTTTAGTTCTAACTAGGTATATTTAAGACAGAGAGCTTTCATGACTCAAAATTCTTTGTTCTTCACTAGTTGGACATCATAATTATTTTTTTATATTCTTTTTATTTGATATATTTTTTTTACATTTCAAATGATTTCCCCTTTTCTAGCCCCCCACTCCCCAAAAGTCCCATAAGCCCCCTTCCCTCCCCCTGTTCTCCCACCCACCCCTTCCCACTTCCCTGTTCTGGTTTTGCCCTATACTGCTTCACTAAGTCTTTCCAGAGCCAGGGGCCACTCCTCTGTTCTTCTTGTACCTCATTTGATGTGTGGATTATGTTTTGGGACATCATAATAATTATACACATTCTATCAGACCCAACTGTCTTTGTGATGATATTTATAGTGCAATTTTATGCCCATTTAATGATATTTTTATTAATATCAGCAATTGAAAACAATTTAAGATGAATGCTATGCTTCTCTGATTTTTGCAAAGCAATGCTGTCTCACTTCCTGGTCAATCTCAGTGTGATGAGCACAGCCCCTCTGAAGAGCTATGTTCTGCTTGTTCTGTTTCAAGGCTCATTTTACACTCTGTCATCATCAGCAGACATTAGTGGGAATATAGAGGGGCCTCCAGTTCCCACAGATGGCTACAGCAGCTTCAGAAAGTATGTGAACACACCCAGGAAAGAGGGATGTATTCCTACATCACTATAGGAATGAGTATACTTCCTTTTTTTTCCTTTAAGAACGTCTCTAGAGTCCACTGGACTTAGCTTCCTATGCCATTGATTTATTACCTCCATATCCCTAATCCAATCCCTGCTGTTGTTTCAGTGATATTAATTGCCTGGTTTATAGTATAAGAGGATACTTAAGAAGAAATCATTTTTATCAATTTCAGCATTGCCCGGTATTTTTGATATTCTTAGCAATCTAAGAGACAACTATTTTCCTTAGTAACTATCTCAGATAACTGATTTGAATCCCCTTGGTGGATTATCTGTACTTAAACATCATAGAGACAGATTCACATCTCCATATCCACGACACATTATTTGGAGAATTTACTAGCCAGCTTCCACAAATCAGGGGAAGCCTCCTGAACAAAAGAAGGTAATCACTTGCATTTTAAAAATCCCAACCCACACTGTCAGAAAGAAGAACAGTGGAATAGATCAAAGTCTTGCATGCTTCGGACAAGATCAATATCTCACATGGCTTGGATCGGAACTACTTTCTAATTGCAGCCATGTGAGAAACCAATTTTTCCAGGAAACGTCACTGATAGGCAAGTGAAAAGCCACTGTATGGATTCTATTTGACAAAGTGGGTGGAAATATGACAGACAGTTAACAGAACTGCTTGAAAATAATTCTGGAAATGTCATATCTGGAAGAAGTCAGACCATTCACTACCGTGGTTGTTAAAATCAAGTACTGCTCTATGGATGTGGGCCTGGGAGGATACAAGATGCATGGAGCAATTAGTAAAGATGAAAGTTTACAAAAGTCTCATTTACACACTTAATCTTTCATGGAACACACCACAAATTACTTCAAATACAAGGCAGAGATAATCAAAGAGTTACTTCAGAAATGATTTATCTCACATTTAGATTTTGGTTAAGTCCTCTGGATTGAAACATTTCTTCACAGGGAAAAGGGTATTGTCAAAAGTCCTTCACAGGTCTCAGAAACTCACAAGACATCAGCCTCCATCTGCAGCTGTATGCAGTAAACATACTGAAGAGAAAAGGCTGCTCAGTCGAATGCCTGCACATGGCACAGGAGACATCAGTACTCAATATGTACTGGTTCTCATGAACAGTAGCGTAGGGCTTTGGGTACTGTAGGTGTCTTTGTCACCCTTTGTGGTGGTTTGAATATGCTTGGCCCAGGGAGTGGTGCTATTAGGAGGTTTGGCCTTGTTGGAGTAGATTTGACCATGTTGGAGGAAGTGTGTCACTGTGGGAGTGGGCTTTGAGACACTCTCCTACCTGCCTGGAAGTCAGTCTTCTTCTGTTTGCCTTAGGAACAAGATGTAGAACTCTCAGCTCCATCTCCAGCACCAGAGCATGCTTACTTATTTTTGTAAGTAACCCCTCACTTAAATTCTTATTTTTTAACACAGTAAGTTCTCTGATCCCCTAAGCTAGATTTGAATGGAAGTCCTTTCTGGTTGTGTTTTCTCTCTCTCTCTCTCTCTCTCTCTCTCTCTCTCTCTCTCTCTCTCTCTCTCTCTCTCTCTCTCTCTCTCTCTCTCCCTCTCTCTCTCTCTCTTTCTCTCTCTCTCTCTCTTCTTTCTCTCTCTCTCTCTCTCTCTCTCTTTCTCTCTCTCTCTCACCTGTAGAAATAATTGCCCCAGGAAAATACATGAATTAGTAACACAGATTCAAAAGAAAATTCTTTTAAACATATAAAAGAAAAATATCTATACATTGAAAAATTTAATTAGTATTTACAGTATGGGTTTTCAAATTATTTGAGGAATATTATTTCTTTTTGAAAACAGCATTTGATGTTTAATGCTAGGCATAGCTTGGCTGACTGGACCTCACAGGAGCATAAAATTTGCCAATATCCTCACATAATTGGCTTTTTTTTTGCCTACTTACCTGGGTATCTGTGCCATGAAAGACTGTGTGTGCCATGGCTGACTTCAGAAATGCATGTTTTCATAGGAAAAGAAATGACTGTCTTCAAACGATTGCTGCTGCTGACCTCACCAATCACTATGAAGCTATTTAGGTTTGTTTATGGGGCAGCTTGTTCTACTTGGATCCCAGAAAAGATTTTGAAGAAACACAAGAAGATTTCCTCTCTCTTTCTCTCTCTCTCTCTCTCTCTCTCTCTCTCTCTCTCTCTCTCTCTCACACACACACACACACACACACACACACACACCTTGTTTTAGTTCCTGTCCTCAAGGCAAGAGACCCCCAAGGCTCTTCAGAATTTTCAACAGAATTGTTCATTGTTCATAACTTAAAGTTTAATTCCTTTGGAAAAGTTGGGTTGTCCCTGTCATTTACTATGTTTGTCACTTGAGTGTGCAGATACAACAGAGAACAATAGACATCATGTTGTAAGAATGCAGGGAAGTATGTTGAATTTGGAGAGCCAATTAGGTTGTTCTCAATTTTATCACACAATGCTCCCTTAACACAAATAAAATGCATAGTGTGTATATACTTACCTGAATGTGTAATTTTAGGAAAATACTGCAGTGTATTTTAGAGAAAAGGAAGAAAGTATTCATAAAATGATTTTGCTTTCAATTTGCAAGTTCTGAAGAAGTCAGCACAAAGTTTATGATGAAAATCACATAGAAAATTATGCTATAGATATACCAACTACAAATGCATTTTTAAAAATACACACAATCTCAAGTTACAAACATGTCATCAATAACCACTAAAAAATTTTTCTAGAAAAATGAAGCCAAAATGAGCAGAGGGATAAAGACTCATCAATAAAATAAATAAATAAATAAATAAATAAATAAATAAATAAATAGATAGATAGATAGATAAAAGTACCTTATATATACATGAAATGTCAGTATGAATATTGTTATTTTTTACAATTAATTAACAGGAATAAAAATTATAGAAGACTTTAGTAATAGCAGCTCATACCTGTAATCTCAGTACTGAAACAGGAGAGTCAGCACAAGCAAGAGGCCATCCAGGGTCACACAGGGAATTACAGAATAACCTGGGCTACAGAGCTACACTCTCTTAAAAAGATTAAAGATAGTTTGGAGATGTACCGTGGTTGGTAGAGTGCATACCTGGCATCCCCAGCTTCAAATAAGACAGGATGATGACACATGCCTATAATTCTAGCATTCAGTAAATAGAGATAAGATAATAGAGGCTCAAAAGTAGCTTTTTCTATATAGTAAGTTTGAGGCCATCCTGGGAAACATGCAACCTTATGTCAGAAAAATTAAAAAAAATAATGCAGTGTGAAATGTTATGAATAAATAAATTAGATTTATTTTCTCAATGCAAACAGTGTTCACATTTTTTGGCAATTTTACAGTGTATACCCTGTACTCTCTCTCTAGACAGATCTGATGAAGACATCTAAAGCAGATCTGATAATTTTAAGGAGATGTTACACCTTCTTCACATTCTCAAGTAAAGTAAGACACAGGATAGCATTTGAGTGCATGGAGCCATCATATTTACTGCAGGGACACCTCAGCCTGGGCCGCTTCCATCAAAGGATACCATCAATTCTGAATCATAAGTATAGCATGAGATTCCTCCAAATGTTTGCTAAGTGTCTTTCATGGAGGATGGCATGGCTGGGACAGGAAACCACTGGGGTACAATCAGGAAGGCTAGAAACCAACCTTCTCTGTAGGTTGAAGGAACTTCCTGAAGCAGTTTTGATCAACCCTAATATGTCCACTTGCATTTCTTCACCTAGCAAATATTATTTAAGCTTTTCACTGAACTGCGCCATAGAAACATAAGAACAGGCGTAGGGAGATTGCTTAATGAGTGAGAGTGCTTGCTTTGCCAGTGTGAGAACTAACACACACACAAGTGTGAGAACTAGCACACATGCACAAGTGTGAGAACTAGCACACACACAGAAGGCTGAGCATAGCTGCACATGTCTGTAAGCCCACATAGTGTGGGAGTGCAGAGATTGGCACATCTCCAGAGCCTGAAGCCTGCCAGCCTAGCTGTAATCTGAGCTTCCTCTTCAGTAAGAGACCCTGTCTAAAAGAAACAATGTAGAGAATAAAAGAAAAAGACACCTGATATCCTGCTCCAGCCTCTGCATATTTGTGGACTGGTAAAGGTTACAGACCAAATCTGAAGTCCCTGCCCTGAGAATAGGGGCCATATTGTGGCTAACCTATAAATGCAATCCAATGCTTATAAAAACTTAGATGTCATATGTCACATATGCATAAAAATGCAAGAATACAACAGAGAACCAAAAATGACTACAGATAGACAAACAAAACCTAAGAAGTAAGAACACAGATTTATCAAAATATTCAATGTCAAATTTTGCTACCAACCTGTAATGATAAGGACAGCTTGGCATTGGCAAGTACCAAAATAGATGGTAAGACCACAATAAGAACAGAAGACCTGGATATTAATCCCAAAAGTGATGCTGTCAGAATTCTTGGTAAAGGAGGAAAAACATACAGTGGTAAAAAAGAGAACTTATTCAATATATGGTGCTGTAAAAACTATTACCCACCTGTAGAAGAATGAAATTTGATATATAACTTTCATACTGTTCAAAATCAATTTTAAGTGGACAAATACCTTAATTTGAAACCAAAAACTTCTAGACAAAATAATAATAAACATTTGCAAGACTTTGGGTTAGTCATCAACACCACAAGAATTAGCCCAACATAGAAAAATACAGGGTACATAAAATGCCAAAGATTTCTGCACAGCCAAGGAAGCTACTGCAGAATATACAGACAACAGAATGGGAAACAGTATTTATATTTTATACATTAGACAAAGAGCTAATACCAAGAATTTTTAAAACATTAGGGATTAAATAGCAAGATGATAAATATGCCAATCAACATATGGGTGAACCAATAGTTTTCAAAAACTAAAATATAAATAGACAATTATTTTTTAAAGAGTTAACTTAGATCATCCCTGGTTCTCTAGGGAACACTCAGCTGCCCTGAGCACCTGCTATTCCCCCTGGAACTCCATGCTTCTGCTACCTCTCTACCCACCTTCTTCAGTCATGCTGATCTGGAACCTTACAACACCAAGGATATCCACCAGAGGCCTACCACACTAGGATAATTGAGGTTAAGATTGCCCCCAATACCTACTACAACAGGAACATCCAGGGACTAAAGCCATCTGATGGATAAAGGCCCTTAAAAGAACACAAACAGCAAAGTCCAGGGCAGGATGACACCATTAGAGTATGGCGATCTTACTACAGCAAGCCCTGGCTATCCTAACACAACTAAAACACAAGACAATGACCTTAAATCCAATCTTGAAAAGATGATGGAGAACCCTAAAGAGGAAATGAATAAATCTTTTACAGAAATACAGGAAAGTACAATTAAACTTGTGAAGGAAATAAATAAACTCTTCAAAGCCCGAAAAAGGAGATAGAAGCAGTAAAGGAAAACAAACTGAGGGAATGCTGGAGATGGAAAACCTAGAGAGGAGAACAGAAACTACAGATGCAAGCATCGCCAACAGGATATAGGAGATGGAAGAGAGAAATTCAGACATAGATGATACAATGGGAGAAATTGATATATCAGTCAAAGCAAATGTTAAATCTAAAAAAACATTCCTGACACAAAACATCCAGGAAATTTGGGACACCATGAGAAACCTAACTTGAGAATAATAAGCATAGAAGGTCAAGAGTTGCATCTCCAAGGACCAGAAAATATTTTCAACAAAATCATAGATGATGTATATAAAACATACAAGAAGCTTATAGAACACCAATTATACTGGACCAGAAAAAAATCTTCCCAATATGTAATAATCAAAATATAAAACCTACAGAACAAAGAAAGAATATTAAAAGCAGCAAGAGGGAAAAGGCAGGTAATATACAAAGGCAGACCTATCAGAATTACATTTCTTAACAGAGACTCTAAAACTAGAAAGGTCTGGACAGATATCTTACAACCTTTAGCAAAACCACAGATGCCAACCTAGACTACTATACCCAGCAAAACTCTCAATCACCATAGATGGAGAAAATAAGATAGTTCAAGACAAATCCAAATTGAAACATCTACCCACAAATCTAGCCCTACAGAAAGTACTAGAAGGAATACTCCAAGCCAAGGAGAATAACTGTATCCAAGAAAAATAAAAATAAAAACAGGAAATATTTAATTCCATGCCAGCAAAATTAAGGAAAGCAGACACAATCACACAAATACAAACACACACACACACACACACACACACATACACACTCACTCCATCACCATCACCACCACCACCACCACCACCACCAACAACAACAACAACAATAACAACAACAAAATAATAGGAACTAACAATCACTAGTCATTAAGATCTCTCAACCTCAGTGTACTCAGTTCCCTAATAAAAAGACACAGGCTAACAGAATGGATGTGAAAATAGGATTCCTCATTCTGGTGCATACAAGAAGCACACTTCAGCTATCAAGATAGGCATTACCTCATAGTAAAGGGCTGAAAAAAGTTTTCCAAGAAAACAGACCCAAGAATCAAGCTGGAATAGCCATCCAGCTTCTAATATCCAATATAATAACTTTTGACCAAACGCAATCAAGAGAAATAGGAAAGGACACTTGATATGCATCAAAGGAAAAATCTACCAAGATGATATCTCAATTCTGAACATCTATGGCCCAAACAAAAGGGGCACACACATTTTCTTTAGTAAAAAGAAACATTAATAAAGTTTAGATTGCACAGTGAACCCCACACATTAATAGTGGGAGACTTCAGCACCCCACTCTCACCAATTGGCAATTCATTCAGACAAAAACTAAATAGTTAAACAATGAAACTAAATGACATTATGAATCAAATGGACTTAACAGACATCAACAGATTATTTCACCCAAACACTAAAGAATATTCTGCCTTATTCACTAAAGCACAGAAATAGAGCCTTCCTGGTTGTTCAACAAAAGGTCAATGAGAGATGAAAATCTGGTACATACATAAAATAGAATATTATTCAGATATAAAGAAAAATTAAATAGTGAATCTTCAAGAAATGGATGGACTAAGGATAATATTAAACAAGAAGAGCATATATATGCTTCTCATATATTTTTATATATGTATGCATGTGTGGATATAGTAAAATATACATGTGTGGATATAGTAAAATATTCAGAAAGAACAATGAAGACCAAAACAGACCACACTAACTAGAAAGTTTATATAGACAATGTACATTGTTTAAATATTTTGCATATACTCTCAAGATGTAATAGACTTCTAGTTCAAAATAAGTCTATAATTGAGTATGTGTCCATGCATGACTTTAGGAGATCTGATTTTTGCATTTGTTTCCATTGGATATCTGTGTAGGATGCCATTCAATATAGGCACTACTAATCTGGGTGATTCTATTCTTTAAACAGGAACCTCAGCTATTCAAATTATAGAATGAGTCGTTAAGAAAAAATCTCTAAAGTGTGATTTTGAAAAATCTGAGAATTCCCAATACTCATTTAGGTCCCCTGAATTTCAAAAAGTAACATTTAGGGAATTTGAAAATACAGAGAAACTTCTCCTTTAAAATGATATTTGAGATAAAGCAATCTCTTGAAGTATGCTAAAACCATCAAACATTAATTTGATTTTTTGCTAGAGAAGTAGCCTGTTTAATTTAAGTCAAGTTTGACTGCTTTGATTTAAAAATAGTTGCTGTGATGGCCTCTGGGTCTATGTACAAATTCAATATTTAATCAAAACGCATAAATATAAGCAAGTGATTAACTGACACTCTTTGAAGGCACATGCATGATTTTGAAGCCTGCCCCACATACATAATTATTCTTTTTCATTTCAGTTGCTGCAGTTACAAAAATAAAAGTCAAAAATTTTATACTTTAAACAAGAATTATTTCCTTAAAACACACGCGCGCGCGCGCGCGCACACACACACACACACACACACACACATTTTGTCTTTATTCTCTAGCATTTGGATAATGGCATGGGATTTTTGATTTTACAGCTAAAAAATGAAATTTGTATTTTAGAAGTATGGCACAAAAAAAAAGAAGTATGGCAAAAACTCACTACTTTCATATTTGTTGTTTTTTTTTGTGTGTGTGATTTGTGTTTTTTTTTTTTTTTGAGATACCTTGGTTGAGAATTCTCTATTTAGCTCTGTACTTCATTTTTTAAAAATTTTTTATTCGATATATTCTTTATTTACAAGTGATTTTCCCTTTCCTGAATCACCCCTCCCCAAAAGTCCCATAAGCCCTCTTCCCTCCCCCTGTTCCTTAATCCACCCCTTCCCACTTCCCTGTCCTGGTATTCCCCTACACTGCTGCACTGAGCCTTTCCAGGACCAGGGGCCACTCCTTCCTTTTTCTTGGACATCATTTGATAAGTGATTTGTGTCTTGGGTATTCCAAGCTTCTAGGCTAATATCCGCTTATCAGTGAGTGTCCTTTTGAGACTGGGTTACCTCACTTAGTATGATGTTCTCCAGCCCCATCCATTTGTCTAAGAATTTCATGAATTCATTGTTTTTAATGGCCGAATAGTACTCCATTGTGTATATATAACACATTTTATGTATCTGGGTTCTTTCCAGCTTCTGGCTATTACAAATAGGGCTGCTATGAACATAGTGGAGCATGTATCCTTATTACATGCTGGGGAATCCTCTGGGAACCAGGAGTGGTATAGCGGTTTCCTCCGGAAGTATCATTCACAGTTTTCTGAGAAAGTTTTTATAAGGCAAAGGACATTGTCAAAAGGACAAAATGGCAACCAACAAATTGGAAAAAGATCTTTACCAACACTACATCCAACAGAGGGCTTATATCCAAGATATACAAAGAACTCAAGAATGTAGACTCCAGAGAGCCAAATATCCCCCTTAAAAAAGGGGGTACAGAGCTAAACAAAGAATTTTCACCTGAGGAATATAGGATAGCTGAGAAGTACCTAAAGAAATGTTCAACATCCTTAATCATCAAGGAAATGCAAATCAAAGAAACCCTGATATTTCACCTCATACCAGTCAGAATGGCTAAGATCAAAATCTCAGGCGAAAACATTTGCTGGTGAGGATGTGGAGAAAGAGGAACACTCCTCCACTGCTGGTGGGGTTGCAAACTGGTACAATCACTCTGAAAATCAGTCTGGTGGTTCCTCAGAAAACTGGGAATGATACTTTTGTGTGATTTGTAAAGGTGGGTTTTTCATTTTGTCTGTCTATGTATGAATTCTTGCATGTGGGCGCAGTGCCTGGCATGTCCAGAAGGTGGCAATGGATCACATCACCTAAACCTTGTGTAGCAGACCATTGTGAGCCTCTCATTTTGGGTGATAGGAAATGAACCCAGGTCTTCATAAGGGCAGCAAGGTCTGTTAACTACTGAGCCACCTCTCCAGCTCTTATTAGGAAAACTTTAAACTTAAATAAATACTATAATAATGCTTAATACAAAATAGAATCAAGAAAAAGGAAATTATTACATTCTAAGAACAGTTATCAGGCTAGTTGTTGAATTTGGGACTAATAGTAATTTTTTCAATTACTTACAGATTGAATTTAGGGATAAACATAGTAATTTGTTTGAGCTAGAAATGAGAGACAGAAAGAAAGTGTGCCAGGACAAGAACTATTCATAAATTATGTTGAATTGGGACTTGAACTGAGGCCCTTAGATATGCCAGGGAAGTGCTTTACCACTGAGCTGCTTCCCAGATACTCGTTTTAACTTACATTTTCCCCATATTCAGAGTGGAAATTTATTCAGCCATTGATCGTGGTGTCTTCAGAAAAGCAGATGGGTCAGGTCAGTAAATGGGATTGAGCATAGGTCAGACATTCCATATTTAATTGACCCCTGCTACGTTGTCCAGGATATACCCAAGTAATTAACAAAACTTGTGGCCCTCCAGATTTGGCCTCCTGAGTGGCTGGAATTATGATCTGTACCAAGCCCTGCTTACGTGTTGCATTTCTAACAAGATACACTGTGATGGAGAAAGAGGAAGCTGAAGAAAATGATTTTTTCTTATGATATGGATTGTGCTTTCTTGAATTCAATATTTCAGTGGCTATATGTTTCAGAAAGTTGTCTAGAAATGCCTGTAGGATCATAAAACGAGTAAGCCTGGACCCTGTCAAAGATGTCACCTGGATACTTAACAGCATCTTTTGTTCAGTCACATGAAAGCAGAGCCTCCACACAGCTCACCCTGTATGTTCCTCGGTGTCAAGTGGGAGAAAGCAAGGCAATGAAATTCAACTAATAAGACTCTGCCTGACAGCATCTTCAGGACTGCATTTCTGTGGCTGTCATAGCAAAAGATCAGAAGAATCTTGGTGTTTAAAACTACAGTTTGAGGGGAGAACAACAGCCAAGCAATGGCCAACATGTTCAAATGACATGAATGTAAAGACAAATGACGATGTTTGCATTACTTCCTGTCTAACAAGTCAGGTCACACTTTCCTCTATCCTCCTACAGTCTACCATTGTTTGTTTGTGTAACCAATCAATAATGTTAAAAGATAATACACCTGTTCTAGTAGAAGAGCTAGAGCCCTCATTTGCAGACTCTGTCATGAGTAAAACCTATTTATGTCATAGATGTCGTGATACCATGCCAGCTGACACCATGATGATATCCTAGAGTATCTTGGTAGCTTTGATGTTTTCTGAGAATTCACACATTCCACACTCTTACATGTCTATACTTGCTTTGGGAACACCATATTGTGTTCTGTAACCACCCCAGTTAGATGGCCAGTGAAGGAGCAAAACCAACAAAATTCCTTTGTAAAGTCAATGGAACATGGGGGATTTAAGGTCTTTGGCATTCAACATCATGAAAAGAGATGAAATACAAAACTTTAAAAATAATTCATATGAATGGGCTCAGCAATGAGATCACCAGCTGCCCTAATTAGCTTTAACTGTCCACTCGGCACAAGGTAGTCACATCAGAATGACCAGTGGATACGTCTGTTGGAGATTGTCTATCGGGATTTTAATATAATTGGACTGTATTTTTTCTTTGTACTATCTATCTGATTCTTTGTGTGTTGTGTTCTTTGTTGATTGACAGTTTCATACATCAATATAATGAATGTGCAATTTTCATCTTCCTCTCACCATTTCCAGTTCGAATCTTACCCCTGCTTGAACCCAGCAAGCTCCCCTCCACCTCCATGTCTTCCTTTTTTGTGTGGTGCTCTGAATTTAGTGTTTTCTGGCAGACCATTTGTTAGAGATCATTTAATGGAGCAAGAGCAACTGATTAGTGGCCATACCACTTGGAAAGGATGGCATGTCCTCTTCCCCAAACCACTAATACTTAACAGTTTCTCAGGGTGAAGGGGTGTTGATGGTCATGCTATTGTGCACGTCTCGTGTGGCTAGTGGTGGTTGTAGTGAGTTCATGGTTAGAGTAGACACATCATGTCTAGAAGATGTCTGCTTGCTGTCCCTTTGTAGTTTCTTTTAATGTTCAAACTTTAATTTTGTTTAACAAGATCTAAAGAAACTGGAGATAAAAGGAATATATCTCAATAAAATAAAAGCTATACATGACAAACCTTTTGCTAACATGCTATATCAAGAAAAACCCATTCAGCTCCCTCCTTCCCTCTGTGCTCTAATTTCTTTCCCTTCCCTGGTGGGATTGAAACATCCTCACTTGGGCCCAATGGCTTGGTAACCCTTTTGAGTTATGTGGATTGTATCCTGGGTATTCTGTGCTGTTTTTTTGCTAATATCCACTTATTAGTGAGTGCATTCCATGCATGTCCTTTTGGGTCTCAGTCCCCTCACTCAGGATATTTTCTAGTTCCATCCACTTGCCTCCAAAACTCAGGATGTCCTCATTCTTTTTTTTGAAAAGCATGTTCTTTTATTGAAAAAGGAAGTAAAAACATTTTTTGTAAAGTTGAAATTGAAAATTTACATGGGAAATATTCCTGATAAAATAGAAGAGATATAAAGAAAGACACACATTAAAATTGGCAATTTTCATGGAAAATTAAAGAGTAAAGTGGTAGACATAAAATATTTCTACATTAATTGAAAAAGGAAATAGAAACATTTTATGATACAATTGAAGATTTACGTGGAAAATTTCTGATAAAATTGTAGAAAAATGTAGAAAAACATTAAAATTGAAGATTATTGTGGAAATGTTATATATGTATAATAATGGTAGACATAAAAGTATAAACATTTTTAGGTAAAATTGAAGATTTACATGGAAAATATTTCTGATAAAATTCAAGAAATATATAGAAAAAGACATTAAAATCTACTATTTCATGGAAAATTATAAAGCTAAGATGGTAGATATAAAAAAAACCTTTCTAAATTAATTGAAGGTGGAATTAAAAATATTTTGAGATAAAATCAGAGTTAACATAAAAAACATTTCTGATAAAATAGAATAAATAAATAGAGGAACATGTTAAAATTGAAGATTATCATGAAAAATAATGCAGATAAAATGGTAGACATAAAATTACTAAATTAATTGAAAGAGGAATTATAAACATTTTCTGCTAATATCCACTTTGGATATAGCAAATATATAATTATTTTGCTCATAATTGAAGCAAAGTATATAATTTTGAAGATTTACATGACAAATATTTCTGTTACTCTATGTCTTTTTATTGGGACAATTGAGTCCATTGATGTTAAGAGATATTAAGGAATAGTGATTGTTGCTTCATGCTATTTTTATGTTATTTTTATGTTTGTGTGGATATCTTCTTTTGGGTTTGTTGGAAGAAGATTACTTTCTTGCTTTTTCTTCTTTTTCCCTACTTGTGTTGGAGTTTTCCATCTAATATCCTTTGTAGGGCTGGATTTGTGGGAAGATATGTGTAAATCTGGTTTTATCTTGGAATATCTTGGTTTCTCCATCTATGGTGATTGAGAGGTTTGCTGGGTATAGTAATCTGAGCTGCCATTTGTGTTCTCTTGGGGTCTGTATGAGGTCTGCCCAGGATCTTCTAACTTTCATGGTCTCTGATAAGAAGTCTGGTATAATTCTGATAGGCCTGCGTTTATAAATTACTTGCCTTTTTCCCCCTTACTGCTTTTAATATTCTTTCTTTGTTTAGTGCATTTGGTGTTTTGATTATTATGTGCCAGGAGGACTTTCTGGTCTGGTCCAGTCTGTTTGGAGTTCTGTAGGCTTTTTACAAGAAGAAGATGATGATGATGAAGAAGATGAAGATGATGTTCAAGAAGAAGAACAAGAAGAAGATGTTCATGGGCATCTCTTTCTTTAGGTTAGGGAAGTTTCCTTTTATAATTTTGTTGAAGATATTTACCAGCCCTTTAAGTTAGAGATCTTTGCTCTTGTCTTTACCTATAATCCTTAGGTTTGGACTTCTCATTGTGTCCTGGACTTCCTGGATGTTTTGGATTACCAGCTTTATGTATTTTGCATTTTGTTTGACTGTAGAGTCAGTCTTTTCTGTGGTATCTTCAGCACCTGATATTCTTTCTTCTATCTCTTGTATTCTGTTGTCGATGCTTGCATTTATAACTCCTGAATTCTTTACAGGGTTTTCTATCTCCAGAGATGTCTCACTTTGTGATTTCTTTATTGTTTCTACTTTCACTTTTGTTTTTGTTTTTGTTTTTTGGTGTTTTTTTGTTTTGTTTTGTTTTTTGTTTTTTGTTTTTTTTTTGTTTTGTTTTGTTTTGTTTTGGTTTGGTTTGTTTTGTTTTGTTTTGTTTTGGTTTGGTTTGGTTTGGTTTGGTTTGGTTTTTCAAGACAGGGTTTCTCTGTGTATCTCTGGCTGTCCTGGAACTCACTCTGTAGACCAGGCTGGCCTCGAACTCAGAAATCCACCTGCCTCTGCCTCCCAAGTGCTGGGACTAAAGGCGTGAGCCACCACTGCCCAGCTTCTACTTTCACTTTTAGATCCTAGATTTTTTTTCAGTTTCTTCACTTGATTGTGTTTTCCTATAATTCTTTAAGGGATTTTTGTGTTTCTGTTGGTAGGGTTCTTGTGCTTGCCTTTCACCATTGGGTAACCCCAGTGAGAGTTGGTCTTGCTGTCTCTGGCTGGAGTTTGTCCCTCCTGTGGGCCTGTAAGCCTCCTGGAAGACTAACTCTCTTCTGGCAGGGTTTGTGCACTGAAGGTTGTAGAGCTGCCTGGCTCTCTGGTACAAAAGGTGGCTGGAAGGGAAGACTTCAATCCCAGCTGCTACACTGATCATCTGCCCTGTGCACTTCTATCTGTTCCCCTCCAGAGAGAAGGTAGAGATCTCACCTTTACACTCAAAAGTGAAAGCACTGCTGGGAGATCACTCTCTCCTGGAGGGCTGTGCACAGAATGCTTCCCTTTGCACCTTTAATCAATGCTCTGTCATATACAGGGAGATTCATTAAAACTTTCCAAATCTTTCCCACAAATATCTCATTTAGATAGAAAAAATCCTGTTCCCATGTTTGTATGAGACATCTTGCTGCATGCCACCAAATCAAACAGAGAAACAACTTTTCCCAAAGTGAATCAGGAAGTGTAATTTTGTGAAATAGCTGATCTGAATGGATTGTACTCTCTGTGTCTTTCCTAGAGGTTAGATGCTCTGGATACGTGTATCCCAGATGCCTGGCAATCCTATCTCACAACGCCAGCTGTAATACAGTAAGAGTGACCAGAATATCTAAATTTTACATAATATTGCACTCTTCATTCCAATGCACACACTCTGAGCATGCTTGAGTGCACACACACACATACACACACACACACACACACACACACACACAGAGAGAGAGAGAGAGAGAGAGAGAGAGAGAGAGAGAGTTCCTGGATGTTTGTTTTCATAGCGCTGCCTCCAGACCACACAGCAGAGCACCATCTGAGTATAACAAGGCTCTTAGGGAAACATAACCACAATAGGTAGCCATCTTTGCCCACTGAATTCTTTCAAAGTGGCTGTGGCTGGTACATCTGAAGAATTCATTTATTTTATTTAGGAGAGAAGCTTCTGATCATGCCTGGAAGCATTACATAGACTAAGTTCAATCGAAGACACATTCTGACTGTGGGCAGGATCACTCCATGAGCTGGAGCCCTGAACTAAAGAGAAAGGGAGAAGAACAAACTGGGAACTAGGCCTTGTCCTTCTGCTTCATTGCTGTGGACACCATGTGACCAGGTAAGGTCATCTTCCTGACACCGTGGCTTCTAGACTTGGAGCTGTGACCAATATAAACTCTTTTATCTGGAAATTGCTTTGGTTAAGTATTTTGCTCAGCAGCAAGGGAAGTAATCAATGCATCAGAATATTGTTATATGCTTTGTTTTGTGTTTATCTACAGGGCTGCCTTTCTCCTTGTCCAAAACCCGTTTTCTCTCTACCTACAGCAGAAGTTGTTCTATCTCAAGGAAATTCTCATTTGAAATCATTTCTGTTACATGCTAGAAACAGAATTGTTGGCTATGCTCTGTGAAAATCAAACTTTAATATTTTGCCTAACAAAAATTATGCATTTTAGTGTTCCAGTCCTTACAGTATAAATAGATGTGGATTTTTTTTAAGTCAACTTATATATGTAATTAGGTTGTAAGAATTTCTTCCTCTCAGGAGCCTCTAGTCTGAAATACAAATTCTTTATCTCCAACTCCCAAATCAAAGGTCAAAAATTAAACTGAGGCCCCCCATTATATCACCAGTGAGCACAGGATTACTTGATGCATGTTTAATTTTCTTTGCAGGTGGATAATAGAGTAGAAAATTACAAAAATCAATTAGCTATTGTCTTTGAATGGATAATTATAGGCTGGTGGCTTTAGAGTTGGTCACGAAAGAGAATGTGGAATGCAACAATAACAAAAAAGTGTAGCACCAGTTAAAATTAAAATGTCAGGATGAAAGCTCACTGAGGAATTGGACCACAATTGAGCAGTTACTATCCATGAATATGTATGAGGTGCTATTGTGAATGTTCATTTTCATAATGAATAACTTGACTCTTTTAGAAGTTTCTTGCATGTTAACAATGTACAGAACATTAACTATGTTCATATGCTCTACTCATACTGCCACAAATAATATCACCTTCCACTCATGATGTTCCCAAGGTCACACCATTATTTAAATCACAAAAGTGTGTGGCACACACACACACACACACACACACACACACACACTGCACAACTGCACATACTAACAAAAGTTTACTTTAGCTATTTCTTCTTGATTGTCAACTTGAGATTTAGAATCACCATAAAGACAATTCTCTGGGATTATTCCTGAAGGATACAGAGTTTACAAAGTCAGAAAAATCACCTTAAATGTATGTCATTACATGGCATGGTCAGAATTCCTGAAATGAATAAAGAGGAAAAAACAAATTGAGCTCATGAAGTCATCTTGCTTCGCCTCTCCTCCCCTCCCCTTTCTTCTTTCCTCTTCCTTCCCCTCTCTTTTCTCTCTCTCCCTCCTTACTCTTCCCCCTCTTTCTCTCTGCTTCTAGACTGTAGATAGAATGAGTTCATTTGTATGCAGTTTAGCTGTATCATGTACTCATTGACATTAGAAATTAGTAGAAGTGTTTTTTTTCTAAAAAATCTTTGCTAACTACTTTGATATGTCATCATGAGACAACTTCAAGGTCTTTGCTTGATTAAGATGGAGTTGTGAAGTCGTAATGAGCTACGTTGGTTAGAACATACCTGTGAACACTCTCACCCACCTACCTGTCCCCCAGAAGCTATCTTGTGCTTGTTATCTGTATAATTCATGTTACATTATGCTTCTTCTAAGTCACTGAGCATCTCTGACACAAGCCTTGGTTCTGGCACCTAGAGAGTCCTCTGTGCTCAGTCTATGGTACTCTATCAGCTCAGGCAAAATTTATTTCTTTACCCTGGCACTGAGTTAGAATTTTTATGGAAATTTCTATGAATAAATACATGATATTTAGCTACTTTCATCACCTCAGAGCTCAGTGATCACTAAGTAAAAACCACTTAGTAGATAAATGCCCAATGAATTCATGACACAATAAGATGATTTTACTATGTGATCAAAAAAGTAATGGGGGGGAAATAAGAGACTGAGGAATGCAATCCCTAAATTGAACACCTATACTATGTTCCCTCTCCCCAAGGCTCAGAGATAATTGTGTAAGGGGGGAAGAAATAGTTGAAAAGCCATAGGCAGTTGATGACTATAAAGAATCAATTTCAGGTACAATAGAACAAATGTACATATGAAGTCACAGCAACAAGGACAGAATGTATAAGACAAGTAAAAGCTAAGCCAGACCAAACTGCAGCATGGAGATGTGAGTTAAACACTAAACTAAACCAATAAACCTGGAGCTATTGGCAAATGTAAGTTTCTGGGAGGAAGAAGGCTGGTTTTCTCAAAAACTATAGCCCTTTTTACATCTACCAAGATCCAGGGAAGGCTAGACATCAAGGCTGGGCAACACAAGTTGGTTTTGGTAGTGAAAACAAAGGACATGAAGTTGGGGAAGGAAGAAGATGTTAAAATGAATAAAGCACATATGAAATTCTCAGAAACTAATAAAATTGAACTGGTCATTGTGTTATATATGCATATCATAGATATATAAACACACACATGTAAAAATCAGGAACTACTAAAGAATTTGCTAGACATCCATTTATCTACGTGTGTAATTAAATATCTTAATTTCAGGAGAAAAATGTTAAAATTAATTTAAAGAAAAACATAGTCAACAGCAAGCTCCAAGCTAAGTGGTCTCTGCTGAGTAACTTTGCTGATGCAGTCTGAGTGAGCCTGGGTTGACTTCCAGCTTGCTAAGGTTCCCATTTCATCTCATATGCAGTGACAGGTTACCTGACTTCGTGCAGAGATTCTGGATCACTTTCTTGATTGCAACCATTTCTCTCATTGCAACTAAGAGAAATTCATTCACCTCTCTCAGGACTCAGAGGGTTAGCTGAAGATTCCTAGGGTGCCCTCTTTCTTCCTCTTACTTTAAGGGAAATTACATTGTCTTGATTGCCTGTTGCTTTTGTTAGCTCTCCTGGGCCTCTTCCTAAATCAGCCTGGTCCATGGGAAGTTCAAAGGCACCCATTAGGGAGCTGAGTGTTAGAACCACTAGTGTCTACATTTCAGGGTGCATGCGTAGGTTTGTTCTGCATCCCTTGGTACTTCCTTTCTCTTTCAAACCATTAAATGGCCTCTCACATAGAGGCAATTCTTTATTCAGAACTTAGCTTTTTTCTTTTTTCCTTTACTGTAACATGTGTCATTCCCCCAGTATAAAGACACAGAGTTGTTATTAACAGTAAATAGGAATTTATGTACAGTGAGCATATTGTCAGTGCCCAGAACCAAGTAAGATAACTCACATCCTCAGATGGCTAATCTTACCTGAACTTTATTGACTTCAAGAAAGCCTAGGAACATGCTAAGGAAGACCTCTGGAATGTCTCTGGTGGAATTACCAGAGAGGATTAGATCATGAGAGTTCAAGCTTTACGTGAAGATAAAAGTAAGAGGTGGTATCTCAAGGGAAAATATAGGTCTCTTGGGAGATATTCTTAGGGGCTATACATTTTTCTTTTTTTACTTTTCTTTAAACCAACTGACAATCTTTAGTGACACCCCTGTGTTCCCCATTCTGTTCCTTTTGGACATTTTGTCTAGAAGTACCAAAGAGCAAAACTCCAAGTCAACTGCATTCAGTGCAGATGATTGTGATGTCAGATTGGCATACAGTAGGTTGGAAGAGATTTATGCTGCACTGGGCTTTGGTTCTGTCATTTTGTTCAACAGAATGATATCACTGGATTGAGCTCCACCCCTACCCCCCCATCCCCATGTGTGTGTGTGTGTGTGTGTGAGAGAGAGAGAGAGAGAGAGAGAGAGAGAGAGAGAGAGAGAGAAAGAGAGAGAGAGACAGAGAGAGACAGAGAGAGACAGAGAGAGACAGAGAGACAGAGAGTCTACTAGTGGGGTGTCTATTTGTAGGACTGAAGTCAGGCCAGAAGTCAACTCTTCATGAATCTCACTAGACTTAGAATTCACTAATACAACTCCACTGGCTGGCCAGCAGCCCCCCAAAATTCTCTCTTCTCAGTGCTGAGAGTATAGAACCACATCAACACATCTGACTTTTTAAGTAAGCAAGGGGTCTGAACTCAGGTCATCATGCTCAGGTGAATCATTTAGCTAATTTGTTTCTTTTAAAAAGGGAAGATAGAGGGTGATGCACACAGTACAGTGCACTCAGGAGAGACCAAAGACAACTTTCTGGATTTAATATTTTCTTTTCACCTTGAAATAAATTCTAAGGATCAAATTTATGTCGCCAGAATTGTACAGCAAAAGGTTTTGTGCAATAAGCTATCTCCCCAGTCCTCAGGTGATTTTTCTCAACAAGATGAATTTTGTCATCATACATAAGGCAGAGAGCACATTGAGACTTCCCAGGTTTTTTTTATTCGATATATTTTTATTTACATTTCAAATGATTTCCCCTTTTCTAGACTCCCACCCCCCCGAAAGTCTCATCAGCCCCCTTCCCTCCCCCTGTTTTCCCACCCAACCCTTCCCACTTGCATGTTCTGGTTTTGCCCTACTGCTTCACTGAGTCTTTCCAGAACAAGGGGCCACTCCTCCGTTCTTCTTGTACCTCATTTGATGTGTGGATTATGTTTTGGGTATTCCAGTTTTCTAGGTTAATATCCACTTATTAGTGAGTGCAGACCATGATTCACCTTTTGAGTCTGGGTTACCTCACTTAGTATGATGTTCTCTAGCTCCATCCATTTGCCTAAGAATTTCATGAATTCATTGTTTCTAATGGCTGAATAGTACTCCATTGTGTATATATACCACATTTTTTTGCATCCACTCTTCTGTTGAGGGATATCTGGGTTCTTTCCAGCTTCTGGAAATTATAAATAGGGCTGCTATGACCATAGTGGAACATGTATCCTTATTACATGCTGGGGAATCTTCTGGGTATATGCCCAGGAGTGGTATAGCAGGATCTTCTGGAAGTGAGGTGCCCAGTTTTCGGAGGAACCGCCAGACTGATTTCCAGAGTGGTTGTACCAATTTGCACCAGCAGTGGAGGAGTGTTCTTCTTTCTCCACATCCTCGCCAACATCTGCTGTCTCCTGAATTTTTAATCTTAGCCATTCTGACTGGTGTAAGGTGAAATCTCAGGGTTGTTTTGATTTGCATTTCCTCAATGACTAATGAAGTTGAGCATTTTTTAAGATGCTTCTCTGCCATCCGAAGTTCTTCAAGTGAAAATTCTTTGTTTAACTCTGTACTCCATTTTTTAATAGGACTATTTGGTTTTCTGGCGTCTAATTTCTTGAATTCTTTATATATATTGGATATTAGCCCTCTATCTCATGTAGGGTTGGTGAAGATCTTTTCCCAATTTGTTGGTTGCCGATTTGCCCTTTTGATGGTGTCCTTTGCCTTACAGAAACTTTGTAATTTTATGAGGTCCCATTTGTCAGTTCTTGATATTAGAGCATAAGCTATTGGTGTTCTGTTCAGGAACTTTCCCCCTGTGCCGATGTCCTCAAGGGTCTTACCCAGTTTCTTTTCTATTAGCTTCAGAGTATCTGGCTTTATGTGGAGGTCCTTGATCCAGTTTGAGTTGAGCTTAGTACAAGGAGACAAGGATGGATCAATTCCCATTCTTCTGCATGCTGACCTCCAGTTGAACCAGCACCATTTGTTGAAAAGGCTATCTTTTTTCCATTCGATGTTTTCCACCCCTTTGTTGAGGATCAAGTGGCCATAGGTGTGTGGGTTCATTTCTGGATCTTCAATCCTGTTCCATCGATCTGCCTGCCTGTCATTGTACCAATACCATGCAGTTTTTAACACTATTGCTCTGTAGTATTGCTTGAGGTCAGGGATACTGATACCTCCAGAATTTCTTTTATTGTTGAGAATAGTTTTAGCTATCCTGGGTTTTTTGTTATTCCAGATGAATTTGAGGATTGTTCTTTCTAACTCTATGAAGAATTGAGTTGGGATTTTGATGGGTATTGCATTGAATCTGTATATTGCTTTCAGCAAAATGGCCATTTTAACTATATTAATCCTGCAGATCCATGAGCATGGGAGGTTTTTCCATTTTTTGAGGTCTTCTTCCATTTCCTTCTTCAGAGTCTTGAAGTTCTTGTCATATAGATCTTTCACATGTTTGGTAAGAGTCACCCCAAGGTACTTTATATTGTTTGTGGCTATTGTGAAGGTGGTCATTTCCCTAATTTCTTTCTCAGCCTGCTTATCCTTTGAGTATAGGAGGGCTACTGATTTGCTTGAGTTGATTTTATAACCTGCTACTTTGCTGAAGTTGTTTATCAGCTGTAGGAGTTCCCTAGTGGAGTTTTTTGGGTCACTTAGGTAGACTATCATATCATCTGCAAATAATGATAGTTTGACTTCTTCCTTTCCAATTTGTATCCCTCTGACCTCCTTATGTTGTCGAATTGCCCGAGCTAGTACCTCTAGTACAATATTGAAAAGATAAGGAGAAAGGGGGCAGCCCTGTCTAGTCCCTGATTTTAGTGGGATTGCTTCAAGATGCTGGCTACTGGTTTGCTGTATATTGCTTTTACTATGTTTAGGTATGGGCCTTGAATTCCTGTTCTTTTGAAGACTTTAAGTATGATGCTGAATTTTGTCAAATGCTTTTTCACCATCCAATGAAATGACCATGTGGTTTTTTTCTTTGAGTTTGTTTATGTAGTGGATTGTATTGATGGATTTCTGTATATTGAACCAACCCTGAATCCCTGGGATAAAGCTTACGTGATCATGGTGGATGATCGTTTTGATGTATTCTTGGATTTGGTTGGCAAGAATTTTATTGAGTATTTTTGCATCGATGTTCATAGGGGAAATTGGTCTGAAGTTCTCTTGACTTCCCAGGATTTAATTCAAAAGATTGACCTAAAAATAATAATTTGGGGGAGGGTTCACCTTTGGTTACATAAATAAATGATAACGCTAGCTGTAAAGGATTGAAATATTTATCAAAGTCAATGTAGCTGACCATTTTTATTTCATTAAAATTTATACTCATTTCATTTGTGAATTTCCTTAAATTGTCTAGGATCCAGAAAACATTTCAAGGTTTTAAGCTAAATGACATGGACTGAGTGGAGGTCTAGATGAAAATTCCATGTTTGTCCTGTTTTCTTTTCTGCAATCAAAGACTTGGTCAACTCCACAAAGGATTTGACAACAACAACAACAACAACAAAAAGCAACAACAACAAAATCACTGATTTGGCTTAATTTTCAATTCTTTGTCTTCCTTTGGATTCACTCTATAGAAATTCCTTGAATGTAAATTGGCTTACACACTACAAAGCAAAGGACATTTAGGAGGTAGATATATAGGGTTCAAAGAGATCACTCAGTAGTGAAGAGCACTTGTTCTTGCAGAAGACCTGTGTTTGGTTCCCTAAACTCATGCCAGGTAATTCACAGCTGCCTGTACATCTTGCTCCAGGGGGTCTAATGCAACTTTCTCTTCTCATCTTCATGAATAACCATACCCATATGAGCATATGCATGTGCTATCCACCTGTCTGTCTGTCTGTCTGTCTGTCTGTCTGTTGTCTGTCTATCTGTCTATCTATCCATCCATCCATCTCATCTTCAAAAATAAAGAATTTTTTAACATAGACTTTTTGAGATTTGAGTCAGAACACAGCAATATTTTAATACTGTTGAAAACATAACTGGCACTTCTGAATAACTGTACCATGCTGAATGGAACTCATTATTTCTAGGGGAACTATTGTGTGACAGGTTTCAAAATGTGATTACAATATATTAGAATACAATTAAATTAATTTTGTATAAGGACAAAACTTATGTTTTTCAAAAGAAAGTGCATTAGATTTTCAAATACCATTAACTTTGCTTGCACACAGACTCACATAAGATAAACTCCCAGAGACCCTGCTGTGTGTTGAATGTGAATGTCCTACACAAGCCCACATATCTGAATACTTGATCTCAGTTGGGGTCCTGTTTAGTGAAGCAATGCAACCTTGGGAGGAACCGAATCACTGGAAATTGCCTTAATGTTTTGGAGCCTGGCCTCAACTGCTATTCAGTGGCAGCTTTCCAACTGTAGACACAACATGAGCAGCAGTTGCATCCTATTCCTCTTCTGCCTGTGCCTTCCCTGAGATCGTGACCAAATCACCAAGGACCATAAGCTGTTTGTCATGTACCATGTTTCCTATTAGATTCATTGACATAATAACCACACCAAGTAACTAATACAGGCACTGTGAGATATAAAGAGAACTTCCCTCTGCAAGTACAGGCTTTGACTTGTTTGAGAAGCAATGTTTTTAATCAACAGAACTGGCTTTTCTTTGCAGTATTTATTTCACACTCTTTGTAACTTGGTATATGCAGAAAACAAGCTCCCAATCCTGGAGAAAGTAGTCATTTATCTGTATACTGGAAAATTAAATGCCATGGGTTTACTCCCTCCAGTGTTTATGAGAATAGTGCAGTCCAAGCTCATGTCTATATCTGGAAGGCTATGAGCATAGGTTATTAGCAAATAACTAGTTATCCAAGGTTCTGAAAGTTGCAAAATGCAGTGTGACTCAGAGTACAGCATTGTGGAAAGGAGGCAGCTAGCAGCTTACCCAAGAGTTGAAGTGACAGGGCAGCAGGATGTGGAGTAATGTCCAGGCCAGGAAGATAAAATGATATTACTTTCCAGTGAGATCGTATTTTAAATGGTTCTATATTATATTTCTAAGTGAAATGTAGATGTGTTAGATGTCCTCTGAGGTTCATAGTAATCTCCCAGACTATGAAGGAGTCAGGAACTAAAAGAAAAATATTTCTTCAGGGCATCTGAAATGGCTCAAGGTTTAAAAATAGTTGTGGCCAAGTCCAAGTAACTGATTAAGTCTGTGGGACACACATGGTATAAAGAAGAACTAGTCATCCTGTGGCCTCCACATATGCGATGTGACACAGTCTTTCCAACACATATACCCCAAATAAATAAATAAATTCTGAAAATGAAATGAAAATAGCCTAGATGCTCATCAACTGATGAAGGGATAACAAAATAAAAATGTGACACATACTGGAATATTATGTATCTATGAAGAATATAACTAAAATTATAAAATCATCAGGTTAATGTATGTACCTGAAAAAGTCTTTCTGAATAAGTTGATACCCACAAATATATGCACATATATACATATATAAATATATACATATATATACATACACATACACATTGTCATACACATATATACATATATATACATATATACATTCACATACATATTGTCTTATATGTAGATGGTGCCTCTGAATCCTTTCATGTGTATAAAGTTGGAGCCATGGTGGAGGATTTGAAGAAATGGACATAGAAAGCAAGTGATATGAAGGTGGAAAGGGTAACCAGGAAGTGTTAAACTGAGTGGGAACAGGAGGGCAGGAAATAAAAGAAGGTATTAGGAGTATACTGGCTGATTTTGTGTATCAACTTAACCCAAACTGGAGTTATCACAGAGAAAGAAGCCTCACTTTAGGAAATGCCTCCATGAGATCTAGCTGTAAGGCATTTTCTTTATTAGTGATCAAGGAGGGAGGTCCCATTGTAGGTGGTGCCATCCCTTTCTTTAAGAAAGCAAGCTGAGCAAGCCAGAGAAAGCAAACCAGTAAGTTACATCCCTCCATGGCCTCTGCATCAGCTCCGGTTTCCTGACCTGCTTGAGTTCCAGTCTTGACTTCCTTTGGTGATGATCAGCAGTGTGGAAGTGTAAGCTGACTAAACCCTTTCCTCCCCAACTTCTTACTTGGTCATGATGTTTGTGCAGGGATAGAAACCCTGACTAAGACAGGAATACATAATTGACTCTAAAGACCTCTACAAATGCCATATGGAAGCCTACTACTGCAAAAATGTCCTAAAACACTTTTGCATGTGTATATAAAGGAGTTTAAGTAGAGACAACTTATAATTACCTCTCCCAGGTAATGTCAGATATCAAATAAAGAAGTCAATGACATGCATAGGTTATTTCCTTTGTGTAGGGATAATGTTTATATGCACTGTGATGCGTCTCTGTCCTTCCTTGCCTGCCTAAGGCACCTATTTATTGGATAAACTAAAAAGCCTATGGCCTATTAGCAAAAGACAGATTAGTAAAGGTAGGAGTTCCAGTAGAGAGAAGAACTCTGGGAAATAGGCGCAGGAGGATTTGTCATCTAGACCTGGAGGACATATGAAACTGAGGAGAGGTAACTAGCCATGTGTCAGGCATAGAATGGTATAAATGGGACAGCTCTGTTATAAGCTTGTCAGGGAATAGACCTAGACATTATTAATAAATAATATGCCTCTGAAACATTATTTTGGGACTGGGGCATAGGTGAAAAAGTTCCTGGTTATACCTTCAGAATTGGTAGGCAATGGTGTACCATAGACTCATCCATAACATACTATAGGTAGTTGTCATTGGTCTTGGATATGCTCTGGAATTTCATCGTAAGCTATCTGAAGATGTGGCATACTTCCACAATAGGTCATGGAGATATCCAGCTGATCTAGACCTGGAAACTACATCTTTAATACCTAGTCCTGACCTGGAAGCATCATCCTTACTATCTTTTATAGCTCTGAAAGGTTCTAGTTGTACTAGGGGAGTAAAGTAATTCATGGCCTTACCAGGTTGTAAACTCTTTGGAATACAGTAAAGACAAGCCTGGAAATACACACTCTACAGTACAATGGTGGCCTGAGTGTTATGGGAGTAACAACCACTTTTTGATTGATTTTAAAGCCCTTTCTACAAGATGGCACTCATGCCTTGTACCTTTAACTGGAACCCAGGTATGGGGCTGACTGGGTTATCGGCCTGAGAATCTGATGCTATTATTCTGTTAAGTGGACATAATAATAAGATGCCCCTAAGTTCTTATCTTCATATTCACCTTCCCCTCTTCTTCCTCTTCTTCCTCCTCCTCATCGTCATCACCATGGCAAATGCAATCACCTCCACATATTTTTTTTCAGAATGCTTCTCCTTTGTGCATGAGAATATTCAATCTACATTTAAGACAAGTCTCAGGCTATATCCATTCAGTGTCTTACAAACTGCAGCCATCTGCTGCAGTTCTGCTGTGGGCTCTTTCCAGCCTGAGATTCCTTCTGTAACTGACTCCTAGGAATCCTGAAGGTTATTTGGCACATAGCATCCAAGTGCATGTTGTGATCTTTTTCACATCTTTCTGCGCCATTTTCTTTCTGGATAGACCCTCTCAAAACTCATGTACTTTTTAAAATACATGGGCAAAAATTCCAAGATGGTGCCAGCCCATGGAAAGATACAAGCAACTTAATGGAGAAAGTATTTTCTCAGGCTCACGGTTCAAGGGATCACAGTCCTAAGGCTCACAGTTCAAAGGAATACTCTGCCATTCTTCTCCAGAAGTTAAGGCAATGGAGGAGACAAGCAAGCAAGTAGGATAGGAAGCTGGCTGGTCACATCATATTGTACTCATGAAGCTGAGAGTTAATAGGAAGTATGGTGGTTGTAAAGACCCAAGCCTAAGTACCCCCTCCTCCCAGGCTCCACCTCTGAAAGGTCCCTAACACTGACACCACTTAAGGATCAAATATGTGGACCTATGGAAGACATTCAATGGAAGCTACAGCAAACTATTTAAGTGACTTTACAGCTACAGCATATACTGAAATAGAAATATAACGAAGTATATTTTCTGAAACCGAATGATGGAAACTGTAAAATATTTGCCTGTCACAGCATGATAAACGAGAGCAGATTTACTTCGAAGAAGCAAAACAACTATAAATGTGTGTAACAGCTGAGAAGATCGTGCATATTTTAAAGAAAGCAAGATAGTGGTTTAATATACACAAAAAGAATTTCAAATGTTATAAATAAAATATAAGTCACTGGAAAAGAAATCCGGATTTCAAAAGGAATATAAAACATGGTGCAGGCAGACGGAACTAAGCAGCAGCAGACGGCTACACTCTAGGAGGCACTCTGCAATTTTTGGTTTTCATGATATATTTGTGTAGAGTTAGTCTAAGAGGGCATGCCTATAGTCTGTGTAACAACGGATTTCATTGCTATGGTTTAGGTGATGCAAGAAACACTTATGGTATGTTTCATCCAATAGCTGTCTGCTTCCTCTTCTCAAAAATTGATACTGATATTGTTTATAGCATACATTGTACCATATTCCCTTCCCTCTTCCCTTCTTCCATGCCTCCCTCCTTCCCTTTCTTCTTTCCTTCCTCCCTTTTCTCCCTTCCTCCCTCTTTCCCTCCCTTCTGTCCTCCCTTTCTTTCCTCCCTTCCTTCTCTTCTTCCTTTCTTCTACCCTTCCTTCTCTCCTCTTTCTCCTTCTTTTCTTCTATTATCTATTCTTTCCTTCATTCCTCCTCATCCTCTTCCTCCTTCCTTTCCTTCTTTCCCTATATCTATCTCATCTATAAGTTTCTTTCTGTTCTATATAGCCACCACCTCTTTTTCCCTGCTGTGTGGATTTCTTTTACACTAGAGACTCTCAGCTCCAGCCTAGGGCCATGCCTTATATAACCCATGCTGATAAGTGATGTAAACAATGCTGTGAGGCAGTTTTATCTAATGAGACATTTCTAAGGGGTACTAGCAAAATGTTTTTTATTCTCACTGATTAAGGGACAGATAATACCCTTTAAATGTCTGGGGATTGTGTGGTCTAGACTGAAGCTTATTGTAGCCAAGCAAAGATCAGATAGCTCAACACAAAACATCTAAACAGAAACATTTTAAACTTTGGGGCCCCTAAAGTCATTAGTGAATTAGGGTATTGTCTTGATCAGGGTTTCTTTTCCTGCATAAACATCATCACCAAGAATCAAGTTGGGGAGGAAAGGGTTTATTCATCTTATACTTCCTCACTGTTGTTCATCACCAAAGGAAGTTAGGACTGGAACTTAAGCAGGTCAGGAAGCAGGAGCTGATGCATAGGCCATGGAGAAATGCTACTTACTGGCTTGCTTCCCCTGGCTTGTTCATCTTGCTTTCTTATAGAACACAAGACTACAATCCCAGGGATGGCACCATCCACAAGGGGCCATCCTCACTTGATCACTAATTGAGAAAATGCCTTATAGCTGGATCTCATGGAGGCACTTCCCCAACTGAAGCTCCTTTCTCTGTGATAGATCCAGCCTGTGTCAAGTTGACATGAAACCAGCCAGTATAGATATCTTAATCAATTCCAACTGCTAAAATAAAATACCACAGAGCAAAGGGATTATGGGAAATGGGTATTTATTTCTTAGGGTTCTGGAAGCTAAGTTGCAAAAGGACAAGACATTCCCAGAAGGCTCAGTGAAGGGTAAAAGGATGGGAATGAAAGCAAGAGAAAGTGAGAGTTAGTGACCAGGAAAGAATGGATGTCCTCAGACCTAAGCCCCCACAACTTAATTCCCTTCCAAAGGCCTCATCTTCAGTATCATCACACAAAGAGCTAGGATTTCAACATATTGATGGCAGGGGACTCAGAAATCAGACATTCAGAGACAGAATATGGATTCCAGATGTTCAGTTACCTTGTCTTAATCCTGGAATGCTTGGACACAGTAGATACTTGGTTTCATGTAACTCTCTTACAGCATGACAGACAGGATTCTTTGGGAGGTTGAGTAATTCCATAATAGTATCAAAATGCCAGCATGTACTACAAATAGGTGCAGAATTCTCTGAGATCATTGGTTTGTTTGGTTGGGTTTTGTTTTTTTTTTGGTTAGTATTAATCTTCATTTAAACTCTTAAAATGGAAATGAATACTGTATTAAGAGTGTTTCTGAGTTTTTTTTGTTTTTTTTTTAGTAACTTTTACATGTTCTTGATACAATTTCACCAGTTTAACATGTTCTTCAGTGTCAGGCACAGTGCATGATGTCAGATGTACTTTCCATTGCTGTGATGAAAAATCTGAAATTACAGCTTAAAGGCTGACTTTATTGTGGTACATTGTTTTGGGTTTCTATTCATGCTCACTTGAGTCTGCACTACTGGGACTGAAGGAGGAAGAATACCTTCTCTAAGAGGCTTTTTGTATCATGAGGGACATTGAAACTGAGAATAGAAAGAGTAAGAAACAAGCGAATAATATACCTACTAAGGTATATTAGGATTTGCTAATTTTTCCAGTGAGGTCCCATCTCTTTAAGAATTGCCCACAAACAACACTGTCATCTAGAAACCAAGTGTGCATCTCTGAGTCTGTGAGTCATGGCATCTTCACACTTTAACAGCAATGCCAGAAACACCAAGATCCCATGATGGCATGGCCCTTGCCATCTATTTATTATTTTATGAACTATATAGTACTCTCATTTGCCTCTTATCCTCTAATTAGTCAAATTAGCACTCTTTCATGATACCATTTTAGAAGATGTGATTCTTAAGGAAATTATCCCGTGGTCTTGGTTCATTGTAGTAATAAACAGACACCTGTAGCCCAGTGGTGCAATCATGTGGATGTTAACTCCTTGCTACTGTGGGAGGTCCTGAGTGGGTGCAATTGCCAGGGGAGACCAGGGAGTTCCTAGGGGACTCTATCTTAGCATAATTTTAATCCTCTAGGGACTCATTATCATCTACATTAGAAAGGAGGAGCAGATCAGAAGAGGTGTATGAAAATTAACATGCCAGGTACAAGGGTGAACTTAAAAATTTGCTCACATTCTAGTAGTTAGCTAAGTCTAATATCCACATGACCTGTGAGATAAACTAAGCTACCAGAGATGGGGAAAAGATTCCAAGAGATGAATTCATTCCACCTACACTTAAGATTACACTACTTGTTTTGTTGAATAGTCTTAATCACTTGTAGAACACTAGTACTTTAGGATTATTACATAAGGAATTTGCTGAAAATGTTCATTTCTGGCTGCTAGTACATGGCATAAATGTGTAACTAGCTATCTCTTGGAGATAGAGTTGCAGGCACTTATAAACCCCTAATATGGGTGCTGGGAACCTCACTGAGGATCTCTGGAAATGTAGCAAGAATTACTAGCTGTTGTCTCATTGTTCCCAGGCCCAAGAAAAATGAAAACATTGCTCTAAAAAAGTTTTTAAAATGTATTACTATTGTATGTGTATGTTCTGTGTTTGGCCAACATGTGGAGGCCAAAGAACAACTTTGCAAGTTTTGTCATTCTACCTTTTCATGGGTGTAGAATTAAACTTATGAACTAGGATGCTTAACATTATCCTCTGAGCTATCTCACTGAAAATAAGGTGCAAATCTTAATTTTCTTTATGACAAAAGTAAAATGTTTAACCTCTGAAGTTGCCTTATTTTTTATAACTATAAAATTAATTGTGTGTCTGTATGTGTATGTGCTTTTGTGTGTGTGTGTGTGTGTGTGTGAAAGAGAGAGAGAGAGAGAGAGAGAGAGAGAGAGAGAGAGAGAGAGAGAGAGAGAGAGAGAGATGGAGGGACAGACACAGAAAGAGACACAGAGAGAAAGAGAGGAAGAGAGAGAGAGAGAGAGAGAGAGAGAGAGAGAGAGAGAGAGAGAGAGAGAGAGAGAGAGATTTTGCAGGTGTGCATCATGTAAGTACAGAGGCCACATAGGACAACACCTGGGGATTCTATTCTCTCATTATTTTTTCAGATAAAACATTTTTCAATAAAGATAACTTTATAGCTAAAATATTAGGTTGCTCCCACCTGTAAATCTTATGCATACAAGACATTAAATTCTATGAATTAATACATTCTCTCCTACATTTCACAGGGCGAATCTTCCTCCCTCTATTCCAAATGTGAAGACCAACTTTGTACTGCCTCAGATTCAATTAAGCCTCTCATATGAATAATGTATGCTTAGCTCACATGACTAGTGATAATTTTTAATTCAATTTGCTTAACACAAAATTGCTGTGAAAAAGTTGAATGATTCACCACTAATAACATATTCATAGTCATAATGTAAATACTAAAGTACCTAAAACTCTTGTGTTAATATACATATTTGCAAAAAGGATACAAGTGTCTAAAATCATTATTTTCATTGTCAGGAACAATGGAAGCCATAAAAGAAACACCACTTGTCTTATGCCTCACACACTGAATATATTGGAAATAGCAAAACTTGAAAGCAGATTATCTGACCTCAAGTTCTCTCTAGCACACTGCAGGGACTACACTTTTCTTAGCATGATAGAATTGTTTGAACATCTTGAATAAAACATCAATTAAGAGTTTTTGTTGGGATCACCGTAAAAGTATCATCTGGTTGGAAAACTTCCCATGGTGCTTAGAATAGAGTAAGGCAAAAATATGGGTATAAATGAGCAGATACAGTGTATTAACTTATACATAAAACAGCAGTGACTTTTTATTGACTTGTACAAAAATGAGAAGATACATCATTTGGGCTTAAACATAATGCTTACTTTGAATAAACATAATCAGTTTTAAATTGATTTGACAACTCTAAAGTTGTAAAATTAATAAAGCTGACCTGTTAATAGTGGTCTAAATAGTCATGGAGAAATTCCTGATAGTATTTTTGTCTTGGTTGCTATATTTGTTACTTTTAAATATGCTGTGAAAAAAATCAATTTAGGATAGGAATATTTTGCTTAGGCTTACAAGTTTTGGGTACAGTCCATCATGGTGGAGTTGCCATAGCAGGATCTAGCTGCAGATGGTAAACTTGCATTTAGTCAGAAAGTAGAGAGAGATGAATTCTGATGATCATCTTTGTTCTTTCACCCCCATTTAAGGTGATTATTCCCAAATTATGTCTATATTCTGAGAACTTGAAACCATGCTTGGATGTTGATTTCCATAGTCATTAAAGTTCTCAACTTGTCAATCATGCTTAACCATCACAATTGCTGTGCTCTTTCATAAGTGTTCCTTATAGTTTTCATTTTAACACAGCTAGCTCCCAAATATTTGAGACTGAACTATTATATTTATGTTACAAGCTTTAAAGACACAACAACTGAGCAGTATTACTCTATTTTAATCCTCTAAACAAACATAGATACTTCCCAGGCAAAATATCAGTGCTCTGGCACCCCAGACTTTTTCTTAGAGTGTTTCCTGGACTCTGTCTCCATAGTAAATCCCCACTTTCTCTTCCTTTCCTCCCAGGATGGAAGGAAGTCCAGCCCTATTCTCTACTCTATTGGCTTATCAGTTTCTTTATTGACAATCAGTGAATAATCCAGGAGCAATGTGCACAATATTTTGTCAGGAGTTTCTCAAAAGAAGGATTGAAACCAGATACAGGGACACAGAAATCAGCATTTGAATAATACTTGGATAACATTTACATAATGTGCTTGCATATAATATCTATCTTTCATTAAAACAAAGCATACCCATTTTAGATAAAATTATTCTAAATCTAGAACTGAGAAAATCAGTAAAATTCTTGCTGGAGGGTTCCTTGAAAAAATTAATTTCCTCTTTCTTTTCTTTTAAACAATGAATCGTGATATTATCCTCCTGATATGATATATTATGAAATAATCTATATATATTTCTGTCTGTCTGCCTGCCTGACTGTCTATTATCTTTATGTTTATGTATGTATCATCTATCAATATATTCATCTCTATCTCTCTGTCTTTCTCTGTCTCTGTATCTCTCTGTCTGTCTGTCTGTCTGTCTGTCTCTCTCTCTCTCTCTCTCTCTCTCTCTCTCTCTGTGTGTGTGTGTGTGTGTGTGTGTATGTGTGCCTTCACTAGAAATGGTCAGATAAGCTGTGGTAGGTATCATATATTTGAATAGGGAGATTTAATGTTTTCCAAATTATATTAGCATGTGTTAACTAAAGAATACCTTTCAGCCAGCTTTCAATGCATTCTTTCTTTCTTTTTTATTTTTTTTAACATTATGATGTCAGATACAGAAGAGAGGATCAAGAAACCTTTTTCCCTTAGATTTCAATGGAAAACTTATTTAAAACTTATTTAAAACTTATTTATTTGCTTTTTATTAGATATAGTAGAGAGAGATGGACTCTGATGTTCATCTTTGTTCTTTTACCCACATTTAAGGTGATTTTTCCCAAATTATGTCTATATTCTGAGACATAATTTGAAACCAGGCTTGGATGTTTGTTTCCATGGTCATTTGCTTTATTTACATTTTGAATGTTAACTCCTTTCCATGTTATCCCTGCTGAAAACCCCGTATCCCATTCCCCCTCCACTTCTTGGCCCCTCCCCAATTTCCTGACTTGCAGTCCCCTATTCTGGAGAATCGAGCCTTCACAAGACCAATGACCTATCCTCTCACTGATGTTGGAAATGGTCATCTTCTGCTACATATGTAGCTGGAGCCATGGGACCCTTCATGTGTAGGCTTTGGTTGGTGGTTTAGTTCTTGGGAGCTCTGTGGTTACTGGCTGGTCCACATTATAGTTTCTCCTGTGGAGCTGCATATCTCTTCAGCTCCTCAGGTCCTCAATCTAGCTGCTCAATTGGGACCCTATTCTCATTCTATTGGTTGACTGTGAGCCATGTGTGTTTTGATCCGCTTTCCAATAAAGATCAAAGTATCCACACTTTGGTCTTCCTTAACCTTGAGTTTCATGTGGTCTCTGAGTTGTATCTTGGGTATACCAAGCTTTTGGGCTAATATCCACTTATCAGTGATTGCATACCTTGTGTATTCTTTTGTGATTGGGTTATTTCACTCAGGATGATATTTTCTACCTCCAACCATTTGCCTAAGAATTTCATGAATTCATTGTTTTTAATAGTTGAGTAGTACTCCATTGTGTAAATATACCACATATCTGTATCCATTCCTCTCTTGAGGGATATCTGTGTACTTTCCAGATTCTGCCTATTATACACAAGACTGTTATGAACATAGTGTAACATGTATTCTTATTACATGTTGGAGCATTTTCTAGGTATATGCCCAATAGTGGTATAGCTGGGTCCTCAGGTAGTGCTTCGTTCAGTTTTCTGAGGAATGACCAAACTGATTTTCAGAGTGGTTTTGCCAGCTTGCAATCTGACTAGCAATGGAGGAGCATTCCTCTTTCTCTACATTCTCTCCAGCATTTGCTGTCCGCTAAGTGTTTGAACTTGGACATTCTGACTGGTGTGAGGTGGAATCTCAGGGTTGTTTTGATTTGCATTTCCCTGATGATTAAGGATGTTTAACATTTCTTTAGGTGTTTCTGAGTCATCCAGTATTCGTCAGTTGAGAATTCTTTGTTTAACTCTGTACCCCATTTTTAATAGGGTTATGTGCTTCTCTGGAGTCTAACTTCTAGAATTCTTTGTATATATTGGATATTAGCCCCCTATCTGATGTAGTATTCGTAAAGATCTTTTCCCAATCTGTTGGTTGCCATTTTGTCCTATTGACAGTCTCCTTTGCCTTATAGAAGCTTTACAATTTTATGTGGTCCCATTCATCAATTCTTGGTCTTACAGCAAAAGCTATTGTTCTATTCAGGAAATCTTCCCCTGTGCCCATGTGTTCCAGGTTCTTCCCCAATTCTCTTTTATTAGATTCAGTGTATCTGGTTTTATGGGGAGGTCTTTGATCCACTTGGACTTGAGCTTTGTACAGGGAAATAAGAATGGATCAACTTGCATGCTTCTACATGTTGACTGCCAGTTAGCTGAGCACCACTTGTTGAAAAGACATCTTTTTTCCATTGAATGTTTTTAGATCCTTTGTCAAAGATCAAGTGACTATAGGTGTGAGAGTTCATTTCTACATCTTCTTCTATTGCATTGATCTACCTGTCCCTGTACCACTAACATGCAGTTTTAATCACTATTGCTATGTAGTATAGCTTGAGGTCAGGGATGGTGATTCCACCAGAAGTTCTTTTATTGCTGAGAATAGTTTTTGCTATCCTGGATTTTCTATTATTCCAAATAAATTTGGAAATTGCTCTTTCTAAGTCTATGAAGAATTAAGTTGCAATTTTGATGGGGATTGCATTGAATCTGCAGATTGCTTTAGGCAAGATGGCCATTTTTTACTATATTAATCCTGCAAATCCACGAACATAGATCTTTCCACCTTCTTCAATTTCTTTCTTCTGAGACTTGAAGATCTTGTCATACAGATCTTTCACTTGCTTGGTAAGAGTTACACCAAGGTATTTTATATTATTTGTGGCTATTGTGAAGGATGTCATTTCCCTAATTTGTTTTTCAGCCTCTTTATCATTTGAGAATAGGAAGACTACTGATTGGCTTGAGATAATTTTATATCCAGCCAATTTGCTGACATTGTTTAACAGGTTTAGAAGTTCTCTGGTGGAATTTTTAGGGTTACTTAAGTATACGATTATATCATCTGCACATAGAGATTCTTTGACTTCTTCTATTCCAATTTGAATCCCTTTGACCTCATTTGTTGTCTAATTGCTCTGGCTAGGACATTGAGAACTATCTTCAACAGGTAGGGAAAGAAAGGACAGCCTTGTCCAGTCCCTGATTTCATTGTATTGCTTCAAGTTTCGCTCCATTTAGTTTGATGTTGGCTCCTGGTTTGCTGTTTATTGCTTTTACTATGTTTAGGTATGGACATTGAATACTTGATCTTTCCAAAACTTTTATCATGAAGAGATGTTGGATTTTCACCAATGCTTTCTCAGCATCTAGTGAAATGATCATGTGTTTTTCCTTTGAGATTATTTATATAGCGCATTGCACTGATGGATTTCCATATACTGAACCATCCCTGCGTCCCTGGGATGGTGTATACTTGATCATGGTGGATGAACATTTTGATGTGTTCTTGGATTCAGTTGACAAGAATTTTATTGGGTATTTTTGCATCAATATTCATGAGGAAAATTGGTCTAAAGTTCTCTTTCTTTGTTGGATTTTTGTGTGGCTTCATAAAACAAATTGGGCAATGTTCCATCTGTTTCTATTTTATGGAATAGTTTGAAGACTATTGGTATTAGGTCTTCTTTATATGTCTGATATAACTATACATTGAACCCATCTGGTCCTGGGCTTTTTTTTTTGGTTGGGAGATTATTAATGACTGCTTTTATTTCTTTAGGGGTGATGGGATTATTTAGATCATTTATGTGATCCTAATTTAATTTTGGTACCTGATACCTGTCTAGAAAATTGACCATTTCCTCTAGATTTTCTACTTTTAGTGAGTATAAGCTTTTGGAGTAAAATCTGATGATTTTTTGGATTTCCTCAGTATCCGTTGTTATGCCTTCCTTTTCTTTTCTGATTTTGCTCATTTGTGTACTGTCTCTGTGCCCTCTGGTTAGTTTGGCTAAGGGTTTATGTATGTTATTGTTTTTTGTTTTTTTTTTTTTTCAAAGAACCAGCTCCTGGTTTGGTTGATTCTTTGTATAGTTCTTTTTGTTTCTACTTGGTTGATTTCAGCCCTGAGTTTGATTGTTTCCTGCTGTCTACTCTTTGTTATATTTACTTCTTTTTGTCCTAGAGCCTTCAGCTGTGCTGTTAAGCTGATGGTGTGTGCTCTTTCCAATTTCTTTTCAGAGGAACTCAAAGCCATGTGTTTTCCTCTTAGTACTTCTTTCATTGTGTCCCATAACTTTGGGTATGTTGTGCCTTTTTGTTCATTAAATTCTAAAAAGTCTTTAATCTCTTTTTCTATTTCTTCCTTCACCAAGTTATCATTGAATAGAATGTTATTAAGTGTCCCTGTGTATGTGGGCTTTCTGCTGTTTTTGTTGTTATTGAAGACCAGCCTTAGTCCATGGTGATCTGATGGGGTTCATGGAATTATTTCAGTCTTCTTATGTCTGTTGAGGTTTGTTTTGTCACTGAGGATATGGTCAACTTTGGAGAAGGTACTGTGAGATGCTAAGAAGAAGGTCTATTTTTTTTTGTTTTAGGATAAAATGTTCTATAGATATCTGGCAAATCCATTTGGTTCATAACTTCTCTTAGTTTCACTGTTTCTCCATTTAGTTTGGGTTTCCCTGATCTGTCCATTGATGAGAGTGAGGTGTTGAAGTCTCCCACTATTTTTGTGTGGTGTGTTATGTGTGCTTTGAGCTTTAGTAAAGTTTCTTTTATGAATGTGGCTGACCTTGTATTTGGAGCATATATGTTCAGAATTGAGAATTCATCTTGGTAGATTTTTCCTTTGATGAGTATGAAGTATCCTTCCTTAACTTTTTGATTGCTTGATGTTGAAAGTCAATTTTATTTGATATTAGAATGGCTACACCAGCTTGTTTCTTGGGACCATTTGCTTGGAAAATTGTTTTACAGTCTTTTACTCTGCGGTAGTGTTTGTCTTTGACACTGAGGTGTGTTTCCAGTATGCAGCAAAATGTGGAGTCCTGCTTATGTATCCAGTCTGTTAGTCTATGTCTTTTCATTGGAGAACTGAGTCCATTAATATTAAGAGATGTTAAGGAGAAGTGATTTTTCTTTCCTGTTACTTCTGTTATTTGAGGTGGAGTTATCTTTGTGTGTGTCTCTTTTTGTTTTGTTAAAAGACAATTAATTTCTTGCTTTTTCTAGTATGTAGTTTCCCTCCTTTTGTTGGTGTTTTCTACTCATTATCCTTTGGAAGGCTGAACTTGTGGAAAGATATTGTGTAAATGTGTTTGTTTCGTGGCGAGAAGTCTGGTTTAATTCTGATAGGTCTTCCTTTATATGTTACTTGACCTTTTTTCCTTACTGCTTTTAATATTCTTTCCTTGTTCAGTACATTTGGTGTTTTAATTATTGTGTGACAGGAAGAATGTCTTTTCTGGTCCAAACTATTTGGAGTTCTATAGGCTTCTTGTATGTTCATGGGCATCTCTTTCTTTTGGTTAGGGAAGTTTTCTTCTATAATTTTGTTGAAGACATTTACTGGCACTCTAAGTTGGAAATCTTTACTCTCTTCTATACCTATAATTCATAGGTTTTGTCTTTTCATTTTGTCCTGGATTTTCTAGATGTTCTGGCTTAGATGCTTTTGCATTTTTCATTTTCTTTGACTGTTGTTTCAATGCTTTCTTTGGTATCTTCTGCATCTGAGATTCTATCTTCTGTCTCTTGTATTCTGTTGTTTGTACTTGTATCCATGACTCCTGACTTCTTTCATAGGTTTTCTATGTCCAGAGTTGTTTCCCTTTGTGATTTTTTTTATTGTTTCTATCTCCATTTTTAGATCCTGGATGGTTTTATTCAATTCCTTCCATTGTTTTGTTGTGCTTTCCTGTAATTCTTTAAGGGCTTCTCCCTGTTTACCTGTGTTCTCCTGTATTTCTTTAAGTGAGTTATTTATGTCCTTCTTGAAGCCCTCTATCAGCATCATGAGCTGTGATTTTAAATCCAAATCTTGCTTTTCTAGTGTGTTTGAGTATCCAGGACTTGCTGTTGTGGGAGAATTGCATTCAGATGGTGCTATGTTGCCTTGATTTCTGTTGGTAACATTCCTGTTTGTCTTTTGCCATCTGGTTATCTCTGGTGTTAGCTGGTCCTGCTGTCTCTCGAGGGTGCTTGTCCCTCCTGTGGGCCTGCAAGCCTGTCTCAGCACCCCTGGGTGACTGGCTTTCCCCTTGCACAGAGTGCTATGGTGCTGCCCAGCTCCTGGATGCAGGTGGAGCCCAGAATGACCTTGTCTCAGTTGCTCTGCCACTCCTGTGCTCACTGGCTTCTGCCTGTACCTGCCTGTGAAGTCACCAGAGAGAATATGGTGGAGGCCTGACCTCCAAAGATGGAAGTCAACTTGCTCCCTATAGAGTAGTACTCCCCTAGCAGGATAGGCACACAGAGTGCTTCCAGTCCCTGGGTGCATGTGGAGTCTTGATGGATCCTGCTGTTCTGTTTCTCATGGTCCATGCCTCTTGGCTTTACCTGCCTCCTTGGTCACCAGGTTGAAAGTGGCAGTGGCCTCCAATATATTCTTTCTTAAAAAATTCCATAATGAACATCATGAAAATAACAACTTCCTCATTTATATATAAGCTGTAGTCTGCTCACATAAAATGTATCATGATAGAAAACATCTGGATGTTTTTTTAAACTACCAGAACATGCCTTTTAGTAAAGAAAATACATTGTGAAAAATGTGCCTTTTCCAGTGGTGTGATGGTGAATCTTCACTGACTGGATTCAGAATCATCATGGAAACTTACATTTGGGTATATTTGTAAGCAGCATCAGATGGACTGGTATCCCAGGCTGAATAAAAAGAGAAAGCAAGCTCAAGACCAGCATTCATCACTCCCTACTTGCTGATTTCAGTGGCAATTCAATTGGCTGTCTCATATTTCTACCACTGTAACTTCCCCACCAAGGCAGACTCTATTTCCCTCAACCTATAAGCCAAAATAAATCCTTTCTTCATTAAGTTACTTCTTGTCAGGTATCAGACCACAGAAACAAGAAAAACAATGACTGCTAGTGGCATTTTGCATATCTCCAGCTAGTACAGCTCAACTCTTCCATCTTCATTGATACCAAACCAAGGGATTCATGAGCGCTATAATTCTATTGCCAGTGTTACACAGCATAAGCTGACCAAACTGCAAATAACAATAATTGTATAGCAAACAAAAGTGTTATCATCTATCAGTTTTGTACAGTATTGTGTGGTGATGGTATAGTGGTAACAATGACATTATGAGACAGTTGGAATTTCTCTACTCTGTTACATAATCCTATGGGATCCATTACATAATCAGTCTCCCACTTGCAAAGCAACTGTACATATACATCATATCACTACACTTGATATATTTATATGTAAACATTATCCAATGATGAACTGACCATATCTTTATGATGCAAATGAGTCAACTTTCAAAGCCATATCTGAAGATGTTAAGTGGCAGAGCCCTTGCCTAGTTAATGTAATGCCCTTAAGATCTATCCTCAGATTGCTAAGAAAAATAATATATTATTAAATAAAGTCACATTAGTTAAAGGACATTTATAATAATTTAGAACATTACTTTAAATTCTCCTTCCTTTAGCTCACTCTTATATTCTCCTCTATGTCTTAATTGCATAGGACATACAGTCATAATGGTACAAGTTAATTATGTAATGGACATAACATGATTTTATCTAATGGTATCACAAAGCTACAAAAGCATAGAAGTGTAATCTAGTTTAAGACTATATACAAAAATATAGAGGGGATTGCAAGTTCTTACCCCTTAACTAAGGAGCTGTTGGGAGTTAAAGGAGAGGAAGAATCAGTTTTCTGGTAGGTTGACAATGCTCCAGTTCATCATTCTACAAGTCTAAGCAAATGGGCAGCAAAAAGTGGACTGTGCTATAATCAGTAAGAACAAGACATATATTTGAGAGGGAACTGAGAGTAGGAGTGTATGTGGGGTGAAGAGTTACAGAAAACATAATCAAAATATGCTGTATCTATAGGAAAGTTCTCCAAGAATAAAAATTGAATTTTTAAAGAGAATATATGAAAATGGGATAGATAGCTCATCACCCTGAGTGTGAGAGTGTGAATGTTTTATATGTAGCTATTATTAGAATCTACAGATCTTTCAAATTAGGTTCATATAGCATGATACTTTCTCTCCTGTCAGACTGAAAGGAAGGATGAGGGTGGTACCATTGCACAGCAGTGCTGGGATGTACTTGGTTTGTGACCATCTGATGTTCAGTCCAGGGCAAAGGGCATTACTGATCTCTAAATTAAATACACATTTAAATTCTGGTAAATCTCAATGTCTTTATTATTTATATTAAATTACCTAATAGTGGGTGTTTGATGATTGATTCTACTTCACAGCCAATCTGCTCTGAATCTCCATTCAAATCACTGTGTGTATACATCTGGTAATGAGCTGGGTCAAATTATCCTGCATAATATTAGGCCACAACATCACATCATTTTGTACTTCAATATCAGACTCGCTATCAGATTGCACTGGCTGGCCTATTTCTCATTTGCTTCTCAGTTTATACCATAGAGCTAGGTATATTATGGTGCAAACTCTTTACATCATTTTCCTAGCTGGGTTCATGAGAAATATGCAGCCTACTAGACCAGTTTTATCCATTGCTTCCTTTGGGACACCTTAAGTTCAACTGTGGATTTATTTTGTTTCTCCTTCTCTATGGCTATGGGCACTTCCCTCTTCTCCTTTGAATGTAAACTACCTCAGAATATCATTGCTATTTTAATATTCAAATACTCATACTGCACACAACGACACATGAATATACTTCATAAACTTAATGTATTGACCCAGAGACTGAGAAAGGGCCAAAGGGAGTCCTTAATGAAGATGAGTAGTTTAGTGTCTACTTGACAGAATCAAGAATCACTGGATGGATGGGCCTCTAAGAAAGCCTGAGAAGGATGATCTGATTTTGATTTAATTAACTGATATGGGAAGATCCTTCCTGCAGATGAGCCATACCATTGCCTGGCTAGAATCTTGGGCAATATAAATAGAGAAAGGGACTGAGGACCAGTCCTTCTGTTGCCTGATGTGCATGGGAAGTGACGGATTGCTTCTAGCTGCTTCTGCTTTTTATTCCCCACTATGATGGATTACCTTGACCTATGAGTGAAAACAAACAAACATAACAAAAACAAAACAAAACAGAACCCAATCCTTTCTCTTTTAAGTTGCTTTTGTCTGAGTATTTTATCATAGGAATGGAATAAAAAAAAAAAGACAGTGATTTAGGTAAGGAGAAAGCCAAGAGGCAGGTGGGAGACCAAATTGAGTCAGTCACTGAAAAATACTATGCCCTGCTGCTGAACCCCATGACTTCAAACTTTCTCAAGCCATCTGATTCTTTTTATTATTTAGATTTATGACATTATTTCAAGGAATGTCCTGATTCCAGGTGAATGTCTGCAGGGGAGGATAGAGGAGGAACAACCAGTTTATAATCCTTCCTCACCAATTCCTGCTAGCCAGATCCAACTGAGGCACCGCCAGCAAAGGTGATCTGTGCACATGCATTGTCTGTCCCACAGTGCTCTCTGCCTTCCTGAAGATCACAATTGGTATCAGGATTATCCACCTGACATCAGGGACAACCTGATGGCTAAGGACAAAGAAAGAATAGAACCAAGAAGAGCAAGGGCAATGTGGCACCACCAGAGCTCAGCTATCCTGCTAGAACAAACTTTGAATGTCCTAACATAGCCAAAGCACAAGAAGATGATCTTAAGTCCAATCTTACAGACAAGATAGAGACCTTTAAAGAGGAAATGAATAAATTCCTTAAGGAAATACAGGAAAATATTCAAACACATCAAAATACATCAAACAGGTGAAAGACATGAATAAAACTGTCCAAGAACGGAAAATGGAATGAAAAACAATAAAGCAAACACAAATTGAGCAATTTTTATGTGAAAAACTTAGGAAAGGTTACAGGAACTATAGACACAAGCATCATCAACAGAATACAAGAGGGGGAAGAGAGAATACCAGGCATAGAAAATATGGTAGAAAGGAAAATTCAAACTCTAAATATTTCATGACCTAATACATTCTGAGAGTTTGGACACTATGAAAAGACCAAACCTAAGAATAATAGAATTAGAAGAAGGAGAAGAAATACCCAGAAATTATTGTCAACAAAAACATACAAGAACATTTTTCTAACTTAAAGAAACTTATGGGTGTAAATGCACAAAAAGTTTACAGAATATCAAATAGACTGAACCAGAAAAGAAAATCCTCCTGCCACATAATAATCAAAACACTAAATGTATACAACAAAGAGATAATATTAAAAGCCACAAGAGATAAAAGTCAATTAACATATAAAGGCAACCTATCAGAATTACACCTGACTCTAAAAGCCAAAAGGCCTGGGCAGATGTTTTGCAAACCCTAAGAGATCACAGATGTCAGCCCAGACTACTATTCAGACTACTATTTAAATCATTATATAATAGAGATAACAAGATATTCCATTATTAAAAAAAAACAAGTTTGAGCACCATCTTTCCACTAATCCAGCCCTAAAGAAGGAAAACTCCAACACAACAAGAGTAACTATACTCAAGAAAACATAAGAAATAATTTCACACCAGCAAAACCAAAAAGGAATCAAACACACACACACACACACACACACACACACACACCACACACTCACACATACACACACACACACTCACATACACTTACACTCTCATCACCAACATCAAAATAATAGAATAAACAACTATTGGTCACTTACATGTCTCAATATCAACGAAGAAAATTCCCCCATAAAAGACCCAGACTAACAGAATGGATGCATGAACAGGATCCATCATTCTGCAGTATAAAAATACAAGAAATATGCCTCAGCATCAAATATAGATATTACTTCAGAATAAAGGGCTAGAAAAAGGTTTTCCAAGCAAATGGACCCAAGAAACAAGCTGGGGGTGTCATTCTAATATCTATTGAAATAACATTCAACCATAAGTAATCAAAAGAGATGGAGAAGGATATTGCATACTCATCAAAGCAAAAAAAATACCAAGATAACATCTACTTCTAAACATCTATGCCTCAAATGCAAGCATACCCAAATTCATAAAAGAAATGAGCTTGCTAAAGCTTAATTCACACTTTGAACTAAATAAGTTCAAATAGTGAAATACTGAAATAGTGGGGGACTTCAATACCCAAATCTCAACAATGGACAGATCATTGAAACATAAACGAAACAGATAAATAATGAAACTAAGATTTCTATAGAACATTTCATCTAAATGCAAAAGAATATACCTTTTTCTCAGTACCTCACAAAGCTTTCTCAAAAATTGGCCATATATTTGGTCACAGAGCAAGCTTCAACAGATAAACCTTTGCACCTTATCAAATGACTGTGAATTAAAGATGGACATCAACAACAGAAAGCCTATAAATTCATGGAAACAGAAGAACTCTCTATTCAGTAACCACTGAGTTGAAGAGGAATTACAGACAGACAGACAAGACGGACAGACAGACAGAGATGTCTTGCTAGAAATCAGTGAAAATGAATGAAAATAAAAGCAAACTTATGGGACATATTGAAAGCAGCTAAAAGGAAAGTTCATAGCACTAAAGGCCTTCATAAAGAAATTGAAGAAATCTCATACCAGCAACATAAAAACATATCTGAAAGCTCTAGAATAAAAAGAAGCAAACACCCACAAGATAGGTAGATGGCATGAAATAATCAAACTCAAGGCTAAAAAAAAAATCTATTAGAAACAGAGAACAATTCAAAGAATCAACAAAACCAAGAGCTGATTCTTGGAGAAAATCAACAAGATACACAAACCCTTAGCCAAACTACCTAAAATGAAGAGAGAAAATACCCAAATTAAGAAAATCAAAAATAAAAGGGGGGATAACAAAGTTAAAGAAAAAAAAACATGGTCCTATCACTAGAAGCTGAAAAACCCTATGATAACATCCAATGCTCCTTCATGGTTATTGAAGAAATCCAAAGACTCATTAAGTCTTACTTCAAAAGCCTATATTCTACAAAATTGAAAAATTTAAATAAAATGAATGATTTTTTAAAAAATAGATTTCACTTACCAAAGTTAAATCAAGATCATGTAAACAATCTAAACCTGCCTATAACCCCTAAGGAAATAGAAGCAGTCATTAAAAGTTTACCAACCAAAAAAACCAAGATCCAGTGGTTTTATCACAGAATTCTACCAAACTTTCAAAGAAGAGCTAATACCAATACGTCTCAAACATGTGCACAAGATAGAAACAGAAGGAACATTGCTGAACTCATTCTATCAGGCCACAGTCACCATAATGCCAACCTTACACAAAGATCTAACAAAAAGAATTTCAGTTCCACTTATGAACATTAGTGCAAAAATATTCAACAAAATACTCACAACCTGAATCAAAGAACGCATCAAGAGAATCATTCACCATGACCAAGTAGGTTTCATCTCAGGAATTCCGGGATGGTTTAATATACTGATATCCATCAATGTAATCTCTGCATAAACAAATTTAAAGAAAAAAAAACATGACCCTCTCACTAGAAGCTGAAAAACCTTATGATAACATCCAATGTTTCTTCATATTAAAAGTCTTAGATCAATTCTCAACTCCATATGGACAAATAAAATATCCAGGGTAGCTAAAAAAAATCCTGTACAATAAAAGAACTTTTGAAGATATCATTATCCCTAATCTCAAGCTGAATTACATAGCAATAGTAATAAATACTGCATAGTATTGATATAGAAACAGACATGTTGGTCAATGGAATAAAATTAAGACTGTAAAATAAACCCACACACCTGTGGACATTTTTGACAAATAAGACAAAACCATAAAATGGAAAAAAACACAGCATCTTCAACAAATGGTGCAGGTCTAGCTAGATGTCTACATGTAGAAAAATGAAAATAGATCAATATTCTTCACTCTACACAAAATTCAAGTTCAAAGTGATGAAGGACCTGAACATAAAGCTACATTCAATGAATCTTATAGAAGAGAAAGTGGGAAATAACCTTGAATATATAGGCACAGGGGAAATTTTCCTGAACAGAACACCAATGGTTCAGGCTCTAAAATCATCAATTGATATATGGGAACCCATGAAAATGAAAACTTTCTGGAAGGTTAAAAAAAAATCTATCAAAGACAAAATAGACAAAATAGAAGCCTAAAGATTGAAAAAGATCTTCATCAATTCTACATCTGACAGAAGGCTAATATCCAAATATATATAAAGAATTTGAGAAGTTAGACACCAGCAACCCAAAAAACCTAATTTAAAAAAATGCTGTACAGAGCTAAACTAAGAATTCTCAACTGAGGAATCTTAAATGGCCAAGAAGCACTTAAATAAATGTTCAAAGTCCTTAGTCATCAGGGAAATGCAAATCAAAATGATTCTGAGATTCCACTTTACACTCATCAGAAGGGCTAAGATAAAAACCTCAGTCTATAACACATGCTGGCAATAATATGGGCTGGCAAGAATATGGAGCATGGAGAACATTCCTTCATTGCTGGTGGGAGTGCCAATATGCACAAACTTACTGGAAATCAATTTGGCAGTTTTTCAGATAATTGGGAGTAGTTCTACCTCAAGACCTAGCTATCCAAATGTTAGGCATATAACCTAAAGATTTTCTACTATACCCCAAGGACACTTACTCTACTATGTTCATAACAACTTTATTAATAATAACCAGTAATTGGAAACAACCCAGATGCCCCTCAATAGAAGAATGGATAAAGATATTGTGTTTCATTTACACAATGAAATACTATTTATCAATTTAAAACAAGGAGATTATGGAATTTGCAGGCGAATAGATGGATCTAGAAATTATCATCCTGAGTGAGGTAACACAGACCCAAAAGGACATGCATGGTACATTGTAGCCTTAGATTTCTAAAGACCTACATTTATTAAGGGTTCTTAAATGCTTCGACCATACTTTCTAGCCCACTATCCAAAGTTAGGGAAGAAAAGATTGTAAATAGGTGATGTGGGCCTGTTTAGAAGTAGTTCCATGGGGCCATTCCAATCTCTGTTTGTCAGGATACCACCAGTCCAGTTCAATAGTGTCAAGATAGCAAAAAAGAATCAGCAATGATGGCACAATCCAGCAGAAACAGCCAGGCCTCTGCATAGCCAGTGGGAGTGACTAGAGCAGTCAGGATGACAAAAGTTCTCTGCCATGTGTTTCTCAGCTAAGTGAAGATCAGCAAAGGTGGAGAGGGGAGACTAATGAAGCATTGTAAAGCTAGCTATGCATGCACACCTTCATTGTCAAGTCCTACTTATACTCTCTTCAAAGATCACATGTTCTATCACAGGTCTTGCCTCAGCACAACACTATGTGAGTCAGTCATAGCAAAATACAAATCTGTGTCACCTGACATATCCAAAAACTTCTACTTCAGTATGTACTTTTGTATAAGTGGATATTAGCCATTAATTACAAGATACACAAGCTACAGTCTCCAGACCAAAGTAAGCTAAATAACAAGGAGGGCTCAAGGAAGGATGATTGGATCTCACTCAGAAAGGGAATTAAAATAGTTATCTGAGTTGAATGAAGGGAGGGAATTAGGTAGGAGATGGGGATTAGAGAAGGGGAATGAGATGTAGAGAGAACCAAGGAGAGAGGGCCAGGAGAATGAATGGAAAACAGGAGAGCATCTTAGGATGTATCACAGACATTCTATAGGGGTTACTCTAGCTACGGCACTTAGCAGTGGGAGATAAGGAGCCTAAACTGGCCACCTCCTATAGCCAGGCAGGACTACCAGTGGAGGGGAAAGAATACCAACTGTCTTAGTTAAGGTTTTACTGCTGTGAACAGACACCATGACCAAGGCAACTCTTATAAGGGAAGTATTTAATTGGTGGTGGCTTATAAGTCCAGAGGTTCATTCCCTTAACATCAAGGCAGGAGCATGGCAGCATCCAAGCAGGTATGGTGCAGGAAGTGCTGAGGGTTCTGTATCTTCATCTGAAGAGTGCTAGTGGAAGACTGATTTCCAGGAAGGTGGGCGTCTTAAGCTCATGCCCACAATGATATACCTACTCCAATAAGGCCACAAATCCAAATAGTATCACTCCCTGAGCCAAGCATATTTAAACCATGACACCAACCAACTTGCAAAATGTTCAACTCACAGTTTGTCCTACCTCCAAGAAGTGCGGGAACAAAGAAGTAACAGAGACTAAGGGACTGACCAGCTAATAATTGACTAATTTGAGTTGCATCTCATAGGCAAGAAACAGTCCCTGATATTATTGACATTCTGTTTTGCTTGCAGATAGAATCAGTATTACTGTCCTCTGAGAGGCTCCATTCAGTAACTAACTAAAACAGACACAGCGACACACAGCCAAACATTAGACAGAGCTCTAGAAGTATTATTGAGTAGTTAGGAGAAGGATTAAGGAAGCTGGAAGAAATAAAAACTCCACAAGGAAACCAACAGAGCCAACTAACCTGGAACATAGGGGCTCCCAGAGGCTGAACCACCAGCCAGAGGGTTTGTACCTAGGCAACAGAGATGCAGCTTGATCATGTCTCCCAACAACTGAAGCATGGGATTTCCCTGAGTATTGCCTACCTGTAGATCCTGTTCCCCTAAATGAGCTGTTTTTTGCTGGCTTCAGTGGGAGAAGATGTACATAGACCTGCTGTGACTTTGAGATGTCAGGGTAGGTTAGTACCCAGGGGTGATGTCACCTTCTCAGAGATGAAGGGGGGGATGCATATGTGGGGAACTTGGAGGAGTGGGGGGAGGTGATCTGGATGTAAAGTATGTAAATTAATAAATGGAGCAAAAATATTTCTGTGTAGAATAAGATGGAATAAAATTCTGTCTAAGGTTACTAAGAGTTTATGTTTTATAAGGAACAGGGACCCTCACAGGCTACAGTTTCCCTTCTCTCGTATGTTCTGCCATAGGCCCAGAAACCAAGGGATTAGACAACTGTGGCTTTCACTGAGAACCTTGGGGACATAGGTGACAAGGTACTATGGAAGGGTCATTGAGTGGCCACTCATAAGCCTGCTTCACAGAATGTGGGACAATTCTGAAAGAACTCTGGACAAGAGATTGCAATGGAACCAAATGACCTTCTAACTTAAACAGAGTTGACTGTGTTGAAGTCCTAGGAATGGGTACAGTTATGACCTTACATAGAAATTGTTTTCTTCTTAGAGTGCTGGTCGTAGGTGATGGAGTCATTAAGAGGAAGGGCCTATGGAGAGGTAGGTAGGTCAGTAGCATGAGCCTGTGCAGAGGAAGTCGGGAGAACACAGAAACATTACCTTTAGAGACATTTTTACATGTTCTGCTGTTTAATTTACATTGATGTGTCTGTCTGCCAGTGCTGAGTCTCAAGTTCATGTCTGTGCTAAGTAAAAATTCACATGAAGTGAAAATGAATAGGAAAAAGTGGAATGTGTCCCTACAGATAAAGAGTCATGTCAGAGTATGCAATTGAGAACTTTTAAATGTTATTCATAAGCCCATTACTGTAAGGATGTATATATTAAATTATATGAGATTTAAAGATGGAAACCTATTGGCACTGTTAAAGTAAATTTATTTAAAGCTGAGAAAACTAGTCATGTTAAAGATTTCATAATTTATTTCAAGGTCTCTAGTCATCTCTACTTCAGGGAATTCTTTAGTCTGTTCTCAGAGAAATGTTTTCTCAACTCTAGGATTGATTGTTTGAAAACTCTTATGAATTACACTGCCTTTTATCCTCTGAAATTCTATTTTAAGTAACCATTTTCTTTACCCTTTGATATTGTAAGAATTATTTTTAAAATATATCACATACTTCATAATTTTTAAGTCATTTTACGCTACATTTTATCATCTGATATTTCTTTTTATGTTGTCAGAGTCAGCAATTAGGAAAAGCACTTTCATTCACACCCATTTTAAAAATTGATGAAATCAGAGAGGAGTGTCTGCAATGTTGATTTATATTTGTAAGTCGTGGCACAGATAGCATGATGTGAAGGGTGTGAAATCAATACGAGCTCAGGACTTCCCTGGGACTCACTGGCCAGCCATCATAGTCTAATAAATGAGCTCCAGTGCAGACATAGACTTTGTCTCAGATAGTACCTAAACAATAATATCCAAAGTTTACGTCTGCCCTCCATATGCACAAATTTAAGGAGAGAGATGTCATGGTAAAGAGAGAGAGAGAAAGAGATAGAGACAGAGATTCAGAGAGCATTCCTTTTGATTCCATAATGTATTTGAAATTAGACACGAAAACCAAGGGAAAATGTTCCTATCCAGAAAAACTTAAAATTCAGTAAGAAATGAAATGATTGAGTGGAAAATGTGTAGAGATTAGAGATAGAAAGTCAATACACAATTAAAATAGTAGCATTGGACAGCAAACGTGTGGCACACTCCAATAAAAGCCCCCACAGTATCTCTTTAGAGAGTGCAGACACTCCATCAGTATATCATAGATAAAGTAGCTGAGACCCAAGTGTTCATCTCATTGACACTTCTAAGTCACATGTCAAAATTCTGGCCCCAGGGGCTTTTCCCATGTCCTCACCATGGCAGATTCTCACTCTGTCCTGGGTGAGATGATATGTAAGATGAAATGGACCATCAGGAAGTATTGGGGTGGGTATTGGCTCGGGACTGTGCAGGAGAAATGCAGTGACAAATTAGAGCTGGTATCTATGGGCACTGGTCATTTGTGCTTCACCTTTTCAGGAATATCTCCTCATGGCATTGGCTATTGACTGAGTGGCCTCATTTCCTCATGTTTTTTTTGTTTCCTGAGTTCTTCTTATACCCTAGATAATAAGCCTCTGTTAGATCTATAGGCAGCAAAATTGTTCTGCCACCCCCTGGACTGTCTTTACTCAGTTATATCACGGCTTTATTTTACAGAACTTTTAAAGATGATGAAGTCACTTTTGCCAGTTGTTAGTGCTATATTTCCTGAGTGACTGGAGTCTTATACAGAAAGTGTTTGCCTGTACAGACAGTTATGTCATGTACAGGAAATGGATGTGACTGCAGACACTAGTATACTGAAATCTGCCACAGAAGGACATTTGCGGCTCCTAGATTTTGTGCGGACACAAAACTACATGTGCACAGATGACATTAGAGTTGAAATGAACTTCTAGAAGAACAGAGGAAAGAAAGAGAACAGAGAATGCAAGAATAATGAAGTGACAAAGGGGTTGTGCTTAAAGCACATTACACCTACATTTTAAAATGTTTTGGGGTATATGTGTAGTTTGCGTTCATCCAAGTCTGTGTATTTCCTGTATGTGCCTAATACTTGAGGAAACCAAGAGAGGCATTAGAATTCTCTGAACTGGGATTACAGGCCACTCTAAACTGCAGTATAGGTGCTGGGAATCAGCCCTAGGTCACTAGAAGGTCAGCCAACACTCTTAACTACTGAATTATTTCTTCAGCCCCTCAAAGTATGCTCAAATATCCATAAAACTGACTGTACTTAACCCAGTATAGTAAAACAAAAGAAAGTTACAAAAGGAAATAGTATGTAAAATTAGTATTTCATTTCTTAGTGTAACCTAATACATCAGATACACTCAAGTACACATGTAAAAATTCATTCCATTGAATTACTTTGGTAATTTGGGAAATTACCAAAGTTTGCTGGCCTGCCCCTTAGGTCTGACAAGGCTTTATATGATACTCATACCTCTCAGCTGTGACAGACTTCTCAGATTCTCTCTCTTACATGGTACTAAGTAGGATTGGTCACACACTCTGAGCAGAGACCTTAGGCACAAGAGAAGTGATGATCATTATGTTCAAAAGGAGAAACTCCTTATGGTCTTCCTGGTGGGCTCACACAGGGTAACATGGGTCAACCTCTCCCCTCAGCTTTTCTATTTCCTATGAAGTCTCCTCATTAAACTCTGTTTAAACAGATTTCTTGGGACAGACATATTTGCAGCTTAATTATGCTGCACACTTCTTTATTGTAACACAATTCTTTATGCTGGGTAGCAATAAAAGTAACTAATAAAGGAACCAGATTTTATTGGTTATCATTTTGATCTGTCTTTTGTTTCAGCTTCTCTTCTCTTTAGAACTTCATTGTTTTAAGCTTATTTACCTTCATACTATATGAAGTGCAACTGACAAATGATTCCTGAAGTCACAGACCTTGGAAAAGGGAGATGCATGCTACAGACGAATCTCAAAGATGACTTTAGGAAGATTCTGTTAGCCACTCTAAACACACACACACACACACACACACACACACACACAAGCATGCACACACGTGCACATGCACAAATTGCTGAACTAAAACAAGTTCAGGAAGGAAGGATTTATTTTGATGCTGTTCAGGAAGCATAGTCCACCATGAGTGGAAGTTATCTTAATAAGACACAAGACAGCTAGTTAGAGCTACTGAAGAGTCAGGACATGGAGAGCTTAGACAGGAAGTGGAGTTAACCTATAACCCTCAAGCCCTTACCCTAAATCTGGCAGCCAGGCGCCACCTAGCCACAGTTCAACAACTTCATCAAATAATGCCTCCAGCTAGTGTTCAAACACATGTGCCAATAGGGGACATATCACATTCAAATCCTAATATTTTCACATTTTAACCATACAACAATGGCCTAGCAGCAACAGCAGAAAACACATAATGTGATAGTGAATGTCAGATAGAGCTGGTAACAATTCCTGCAGGTGACATTGCTTAATCATCACAAACTTGCAGCTTTAGAAGTCATTATTTTAGTTTAAGTGCAGGGAGCCAAGGCTTCAAGAATTTCACTGCAATTTCTGTTGACTCATCCAAGTCATAAGTGATAGAAATATTTGCATTCCTCATAGTCTGTTGTCAAAGATTGCATTTTCTGAGTTCTGTCCTTCCATTTCTCCTTACTGCTTACATATTTCTTAAATTTCCTTTCACATTTTAAGCTCTTTATTTTTGATGGGTGGATGGATGGAAAGGCAGGTAGGTAAATCATACATAATACATACATACATACATACATACATACAAATATACCACCTACATACATTACATACTACATGCATGCATACCCACATACATACATACATGTTAAAGAAAGTTTTCATCTTGGCATGTAGTTCAGTTACTTAACTCTTCCTAAGACATTTGAGAGAACACATGGAACTTGGAAGATGACATTTTGTTGTTGTTGTTACTGATGCCCAGGGAAAAATACGGATTGCCTTCTCTACTACCTTAATTAGGATTTCTTCCAGGGTATTAAGATATGACAGGAGTTTTTTTGACTGTTATAAACACAAAAGCCAATGACAGTAAAACCAAAAAGCCTAGAGAGATACATTCAACATTCTGGAACTTCCAATTTACAGCAGCAATCACTCTTTCAATTTAAAGTAGTCATCATTATAGAACAAAAAATTTCCGGCAACTCTCCCTCATCTCAGCCAATTTGGCCATATGACAAAAGCTCTCTCTCTAGTGACATTACAGTGTTTTGCCTGAAAATCATTTAAAGTGAAAGACGGAGGAGAGGTGAGCATTGGATGCAATGCCTTTGTGACTCTGGGTAGCCCACTGTTCCTGGAGGCTTCTTTGGAATCCAATCTGCTCATCCATACATCTTATAAGATGTATACAAGCAAGACACTGCTATGAGGAGAAACTGTGCTGGATGGGTTTGCAGGAAGAAAATTGTCCTTTTTGCTAATCAGTTTGCAATCCCAGAATGAGAAATATTTAATAAGGAATAAAGAATAACCTTGCTTTGAAACTGTACTGAAGTCTTCATACCTAGAAAATACAAGAGGGAGAATATATTGACAGAAGGTTGAAATCTTTAGTTAATTAAATCAGCAAATGTATAAAGACCAAGTAGAAGTGACAAGTGACAATTACATATTGAGATTTAACAATGGATAGTTATTAGCTGTGATGAAACCTGTTTCTCAGAGGGAAATTCATAGACCCAGTAAAATAATTGAATATATCTTCTTTAAATAAGAATTCTTCCTAATTTAGAACAAAACAATGAAACTCAGAAAAAAATAAGGAGTGCTTTCTTAGAAGTGAGTGATCAAGCATGTGTGTGTGTGTGTGTGTGTGTGTGTGTGTGTGCAGGTACTCACAGAGGCCTCAAGAGGGCACAGGATCCCTTGGAATTGGAGGTACAGGTGTTTGTGACCTGCTCAATGTGAATGCTTAGGAACCAATCTCAGGTCCTCAGGAAAATTGTAAGCAAGTGCTCTTTTTAGCTAAGACTTCTCTCCTGAAACTTTCCATGGTATTGTTAAATAATTAACTTGAAAACAGGCGATCCAGAAAAACCTATTAAGGTAAACTTTTTAAAGATGTACTTTTAAAATTAAAATATACAGCTCCTCTAGTTGTCCTTGCACCCAATCTCACTTCATGAATGACCTCAAAGACATTTTCTCAGAAGTTCCTCAGCTGGGTTCGCAGTCTTGATCAGTTGCTATTTTATCACAGTTTCATAACTTTTTTTAAAAAAAAGTACTGTTGAATTTTTGAATTTTCAAAATTTTTTGCTTTATTGCATGTCTATTGAAGACACGCTGACATTTACTAAGATACAACAAGATGCATATATATATGCATCTAATTTTTGAATGGATATAAATTCAAAGCTAATTGTACAATCTGATCTAGAACCCAAATTTACTCTTCATTATAAATAAAGGAAAAATGACAACAGAAGACATAAGAGAGTAAGGACTCATTCCACAAAGCAAAATAAATGTTGGTGTGTCATGACCATCAATGGCAGAAGTAACAGGTAAGAAACAAGAGGTAAGATATGTCATCGCAGAGAGCCAGGGATGCTCATAGCTCAGACTTCCCATTCTGTAAGAGAAATACGAGGAGAGGAGAAGGTGAGAAGAGAGAGGAGAGGCATGCTAAAGGTGTAGGAAGGATGACAACGTAATGGTGAACTGATCAGGTGACTGAGATGCATGAAGCCATTCACTACTATTTAGTGACTTTCTTCTTAAAAAAGATGAGAATTGTAACAAGGATTTCTTCCCCATAACCTTACTAAAATAATGACTTGAATAACTAATAACCTTGCACAGAACCTAGGGTACAAAAAGTTCTCAAAGGATCCTGTAAAAACACTGATCATGATAGAGTAGTAAAGGATGTTAAGGTTTTTTTCACAATGCATGTCAGGCATTGTTGGTTTTGTTTATAGTCTCTTTAGTTTTGGTTATCCAGTGCATTGTGAGTTTGTTTCACAGAGTTATACTTCAATGTGCCTTCATGCCTTGTTGCAGAATCAGAATGTAATTGATTAAATTGATATACTTAAAGATCCAGCTATACTCCACTTGGGTGTATACCCAAAGTACGTTTCATCCTACCACAAGCTCCACCATGTTCATTGTTGCTCTATTCATAATCTTCAGAAGCTGGAAACAAACTAGATGTCCCCAATCAGAAGAATATATAAAGATTATACGGTATATTGATACATTGGCATATCACTCAGCTGTGGATGGAACTCAATACTGAGTGAGGTATTTCATAAACAAAACTATGGTAGGTATTCATTCATATGTGGTTATTAGTTGTTAAGTCAATAATAATCACACACAATCATAAAACAACAGAGGTTAGATATATAGTAAGGGACAATGAAGGAAAGGTAGATTCAGAACAGTGAAAAAAATTTAATTATGGATAGATGGGAGAACTGGAATCTGAGCATCAAGTGGGGAGGGATGAAAAATAATTGGGTGAGGAAGAAAATATTGGGAGTGACAGATAAAATTTACGGCCATTTGTGGGGAGTATGTAAACCCAATATAGAAGTTTCCTATATAAAATAGTCAAATATTAGAGAAATAGAACCCCAAATGATCATCTTCTGTCACCAAATGAAGTGTCTAGTTCTGAGAATGGGTTGTGCACAATTATGTTATTGGCCAAAGGGCTCCCATGGGAATTAGCCAACAGACAAAGTCTCTTGCTCTCCTCAACTGATTATAAGTTGCTCTCCACAAAATAACAGTAAGGTTCTAGCCGGGCAGTGGTGGCACATGCCTGTAATTCCAGCACTCTGGGAGGCAGAGGCAGGCGGATTTTAAGGCCAGCCTGGTCTACAGAGTGAGTTCCAGGACAGCCAGGGCTACACAGAGAAACTCTGTCTCGAAAAAACCAAATCTGAAAAACCAAAAAACAAACAAACAGCCCCCCAAAAAAACCCAAAAACAACAACAACAACAACAACAAAAAAGCCCAACCAACCAACCAACCAACTAACCAAACAACACCAACAAAAAAACAGTAAGGTTCTATTGCTAAAGACAATTCCCAAACAACCCACTGAACATAAAGAAATGGAGCTAGTGCTTACACAGAGTCTTCACCCCTATGTGCTAGGAATTTCACTATAGGTACTCTGAATCCTACTGAAAGAGAAGCATAAGCATCAATCCAGCCATCATTTATCTACAATGATGTCCTTCCTGCAAGATAAGCTAATGAAGTAGTAGCACAAACTTTCAAGAGTAATCAATTGATATCTGATTTAACTTAAAGCCCACCCCACAAAAATGGAATCTATACCCAACACTGTTTGGATAACCAATAACCAAAGACTAGATAATTCAGGTACATAGAGTAAAACAAAGTGACACTGTTCTATTAAAAGAACACATTGATACAATGAATCCTAATAACATTCTTTTCTGGTAATAAATCAGTACCCTGCTCAGCCAACAACAGAGAAGCTTCCTCCTGCATCAGATGTAAACAAGTACAGAGACCCATAGTCAGACATTTTACAGAGAGTGAGAGACCTTGGAACACTCACTCCTAAATGAGATGTCCCCACCAAATCCCTCACCTTAGAGAATCCTGAGATAGAGGAGGCAAAAAGACTGTAAAGAACAGAGTGGATGGAGGACACCCAGGAAGCAGAGTCCTCTAAATGAACAGGATCTATGCATATATTAATTCCCAAGACTATGGTAGCATGCACAGAGTCTGCAGGGATGTACACCAAATGGGGTCCTTGAGCTGAAAGAAGACATGAACACATGTCCCGAACCATAAATTAGAAGCTATCTTCAATTGACAACCACTTGCAAATGAAAATTTGTTTTTCTCCAAGGGAGTCTCACTGAGAGACAAACTACTCTTCAGGATAGGTTGCATGTCCAGCAGTAGATGGTCAAAGAAAACAAATTCAACAGCAGTAAATGAATTTTACATTTTTTCTCTTTCTGCCTATAGGTTCTATGAATATACTGTCTTTCAGTTTATTGTTTCTATGTGATTCCTGGCTTTGTGTGCACATAAATAGGTCTATATACCTTCCTTTGTTTTTTGTGCTTTCTCTTGAGCTCGTTTTCTTCTGTCCTATTCTTAAGTGTTCATTTTTTTCTCTTACATTTTATTTTATTTATTCTTTAGAGGTCTGTTTGCTTTTTAATGAGAGACAAAGGGGGTGGATCTGGATATGGGAGGGGAGGTGGAAAGGGACTGGCAGGAGTAGGATATGTTATATGAGAACCAAGCAAACAAAAATAATGAACTGAGAATGCAGATTTCACACAGAGCCAAGGAAACTCAAAATGGAAACTGACAATGGATGTCTAGTTTGTTTATTATGTGCAAGTATTGATCGACTAGTCACATGATATGGATAAGAAAAAGTACCTTTTCCTTTGGTTAAGTGCATGCAGAAAATGAATGTAGTTTTTAGTCTAATCACTTTAGAGACTTCAGCTTTATTTTAAGTGGTACAAAGACCTCGGTGGTCTGATTGCTAAGTTACAGCTATAGTGCAAATTTATAACTCACTGTATCCTCTTGCTTTTGACAAACCACTGGAGAGTATTGAAACATTCAGTAACTGAAATGTTCAAAACTAGGGAAAGGAGAAAGAACTTTCCACATTGCAATTAGGTGATTATTATTTGAATATTTTTTTCTCCATCCATATGATGTGCATGTGTGTGTGTGTGTGTGTGTGTGTATACCTGTTCTTGTGTGTGCATGTGAGGTCAGAGTTTGACACCAGGTGTCTTCCTCTAGTCCCCTCCACAGTAACATTTGGGATAGGTTCTCTCACTGCACCTAGAGCTCACTAATTGAGTTAGAAGTGCTCCATAGATCCCCTCTCCTGCCTACTCTGACCAAGAGCAGAAATTATAGATATGTACAGCAGCTTTTCACTTGAACTTTATTATGGGGATCCAAACTCAGCTTCTCACCATTGAGCTGCAATTCCTTTACTGCCTGACAGCCCAACTTCTGTGTTGTTGTTCTTGCTTCATCATTGTTTGGGTTTTTGTTTTGGTTTATTTTTTGGTTTTGGTTTCCTTTTGCAAAGGCACCAAGTTTAAGACACTAGTGAAGCTTTTCCATGTGAACATGTTGCAGCTAAAATCTGAGCTTTAATCTTTCCATTTGCACTTCATTAGTGCTTTGTGGAATTGGAAAGCATTCTCTCCTGTTTAGATTTCCTCCCGATGTGACATTTCATTAACTCAGGTTCCTTTCATTCCACACCCTCCTCCTCTGATAAACTCATTTCAAACAGTCTTTTAAAATTCCTTGGAAGAGATCATTTGTGAAGAAATAGGTTCTACTAAATGTTTACTTCTGAAAGACACAATCACTGGATATGGAGGCCAAGCTAATGGCAGATTTTTCTAATCATCCAAAGATGGGATTCTGCCAACTCTGGGAAGCAAGACATTGCAACAGAAATTGCCCTTTCTGCATAAGGGTCTGATTTTTCTAGGAGCAGGTAGGCTGCTCTTAAATGTCCTTGATTCAATTATATTCTTACTCTTATTATTATATCTTTGGTATGGATTTGCATCTGTTACTGCAGTCTGGAAATTACTGCTTTTCTGGAAGGTTTCTGTCTTTCATTAAGGCCAGAACACCAACAAATCATATATTTGGGAGGCAGAAGAAAACTCCCTGTTCTAGAATTTCAAGGTTCTCTTCCTTGGACCTGTGTCAGGTGGCTTTCACCACCCTATAACTCCAGTTCAAGGGATCCAAAGGCTCTTAACTACAGGAAGCTATATGCACACACAGGCACATACATGTGCACACACATACACAGACACACATATACTTAACGATAAATATTAAATCATGTTTTGAAAATTGAAAGCTAGTGCAGTAGAAACTTCCTAAAATATATGAAGGCAACCCTAATGAAGTCTTCAAATAATGAGGGAGAAACAGTTACAACCAACTGAGTTATTGGCCAAAGCAGACCAATGAAATCCCCACAAAAAAACAGGCTGCTGACAAGACAATATGTTGCTCTCTAAAAACTGATAACAGGGCCCATCGCTGATTGCAACACTCACACAACTCATTGAACATGGAGAAGTCAAGATGGTGCCTAAATAGACACTTCCTCCTATATTCTAATACTATTGCTTTAGGAAGGGACACTGCAGTTTAACAAAAACACAAATACTATTAGAAATTCTTTAATCTACAGTGCTGTCCTACCTGTTAATATATGCTAAGGTAGTGGTGGAACAAAATTTGTTGGAGCAACTAGCCAGTATCTAATGAGTCAAGGCTATCTCCACAAGAGGGAACCAGTATCCAACACTGCTTGGATAACCCAGTATCAGAGATTAGATAGTTCAGAGACCTAGGGTAAAACCAATAGTTGTGTTTTTAAAAACAAGGTGGGGCGTATTGATAAAATGATTCCTATTGGTATTTTTCTATGTTCAAACATAAATGCCTTATTCAGCCATCATCAGAGAGGCTTCCTCTGGCAGCACTTGAGAATGAACACAGAGACCCACAGCCAGACATTATGCAGAGAAAGAGGGAGAGAGAGAGAGAGAGAGAGAGAGAGAGAGATCTTGAAACACACAGCTCTAAATGAGATTTCTCCATCAAATTATCTCTTGGGAGCCTGTTCTTTCCTCATGAGAAGCAGAAAAGAAATAGATTCAGGTGGGAAGGAACTCGGTGAAGTAGAGGAAGGGGAAATTATAATTAGGATATATTGTATGAGAAAAGATCTATTTTCAATGAAAAGTTGATATATCCTATATAAAAATAAACAGATAAATTCTATTATTGTATTTTTTACTTTTCTTCCTCATGGTTTGTTATAATAAAAATCCATCATCATCGTTTGTATTTATTCTGAATCTCAAGGTCTCTGAAAAACAATGGTCTATTTCATTGCCCCTCATTGTGTTAGAAATGAGTGGGTGCATAGGAATGGGTGGGGGTTCTTAGCCTTAATGTTTTATGAACATTTTATTCTTAGCCTGAGCTCAAACAATATCCATGGGTAAGCAACATGGGTCAGGCCCATTACATGTTAAATACCATAATTAATAATATGTAGAAACAGCAATATTTAGTGTCCTCCCACAGCTGTTATTCCTGCTAATAGTACTTATAAGGTAGCATGCCAAACAATGAGTTTCTGGTGCCATTTTCATGCCTGCATGCCATTGTACTTTGCTTGTAGTGGGCACTACTACCTTTGTCATATTTCCTTTCTTAATGATCCCTCTGCCCAAATAGTTCCATATTTCTTACAATTCATACAAATGCACAGATGGGTAGATAGATCAAAAGATAGACAGATAGGCAGATACTTAGGAGAGACATATGCCACAGGGAAGAAGATATATTATGTGCAGATGTTTGGAGAAATCATTCTTAATCTCAAGTCCTCTAAAATAGTCATTTTGTCTATCTTCTAACATCTTAACAGTAGGCGTTCTGATGTGCTTTACTTTTTTCTGAATTTTTGCCCATTCTTGTGTCTTTACCAGAAATTTAATTATAAGTTTAAGGAATGACCTGTGGCCCATCCAAGATTTGAAATGGAGGTAACCCTAATTTTCAAATAAAACCACAGCCTTCAGAAATTATGATGATATTTCTTATTCTATGCATGTTCCATTATATTTTAACAGTATTTTCATTTTTAATATGATGAAGAAAATTAAGTGAACTTTGTTATATCACGAAGTTCTATTTAAAGCATTCTTCCTCAAATATATTTTGTGATAAATAATCCATAAATTAGCTACTATATTTATTTCATTATATATGTGATTTAGAATAGTTGACATTGGTTGTCAGCTTGTCAGGGTCTGGAGTCACCTTGGAGATAGGCCTCTGGGTGTGTCTATGGGATTAAGTCAAATGCCTTCACAGAGGCTGGGAGACCTGTATACTGTGGGCAGTGTCATTCCTTGGTCAAGGGATCCTAAACTGTGTGGCAGTAAAGAGTAGCCTGAGCTCTAACACACAGACACATTCACAGTCCGCTTCTGTGGTCTGTGAAGAAAATGTGAGTGTAAAAATACCCACCAATCCTCCTTGAACTGTGAGCTAGAGTGGACTCTACCTCACAGGAGTCTGAGCATTTTATTACCATAGTCGAAAGAAACTAAAACTAAAATGTGCTTACAGAAATCATAATCTAACTTTCAGAATATGTGTTTCATGCCCCTTTCCTCTTATGAATCCTGGGATATTTTTAAATGTTTATACTGTTTTTGAATGGCAGAGTCTTACAGAATGAAAAAGTATGATATGCAGAAATTTTGTGAGTCTTGCAACTGAAAGTCCTATTGCCAACGATATAAGAATGAGAATAAATCAAAGTAACAAAGCTTCATTGCGTGTGCATCTTACTGAAACCAACAAGATTTAAGACACAAAAAGGCTATTTTTTGTTTTTGATTTTTGAATTACAAATATGACAATAAAAAGGTCCAGAACAGACCACAAGACTGCCAAATTCCCTACAGGTTTGTGAGTTGGGCAGTGACAAACTTTTATCTATTTTAGTTATTTGATATATAGGAATACTTGTTTCTACTTTGAAAGAGAAAATTAAATTCAAAATGTCTGAGCCTATGTCTGTGGTATGGAAGTGTTAAATATGGTGGAAACTTGGGAAATACTAAAGTTTAAGATGAATAAACCAAAACCATTATCCCTGGGAGACTGAAGGGCTTGCATTATAATGAACAGTTTGGAGTTAGAAAGCACTAGATTATTCCTTCATGTGCTTTGGGATACTGTGGAGGAAAAGCAGATGCGAAGAGAATATAATAAAAAGTTCTATTTCAGTAAATCTAAATCCACAAAGCATCAAACTTTCAGAAGGTATGCCAGGTTGTCATAGAAAAAATACTGAGAGGAAGCAAGTGTGAAAATACATATTTGAGGTTCTTGGCACCCATACTGGCCAATTGGAATAAGTAACATACAATGAGTTAATTGAAATTTAAGCTAAACGTCACATGTTAAACATACTCATCCCTTACTCTGAGAACTAGAAATGACAAAACTTATAGATGGGAGTGCATATATACATGATTGGAAACTGCAGCCTATTTTGATGTCTAAACTACTTAAACCATGGAGCGTGATCCTATTGCTCAAGACACCACATGCTTTGGTCATAGGACACAGAGGGATCAAGCTTCCTCTCTGCTGCTTAGCTTCCTAAGTGCCAGAAGATATAAGCAGAGTACTTGGAGAGAAACTTCCTCAAAGTCTTACCAAACTGTGAATGTTGTGCTTTATGATAATGGTAAACTGGACAAGATACCTTTTAGTGTAATAATGGCACGAACATCATAGTCATAGTAGTAACCAGTAGGCTTCTCATTATATTTAAGATCTATTTCACAGTAGAGCACTCATGCCTGATAACTGTAAACCTGAACAAGACCCCATGGTTGAAGCTGGTAGACAGAAAAAGAGAATATACTATGCATATAAATGCTTATATTTATATCCATAAATTAGTTAACCTTTGTATCTCATTGAAGAAGTTTCTACTTATAGAAAACTTTCAAGATAAGAAAAGATCAAAAGTTCAGTTTAAGTCACTTTGTCTAGGTAGGTATATGTCAACTTACTCTTGAAAAACTGGAAACTAAAACCATCTTTTATATACTTTCCTACAGATGAATTTTTGCATAAATTTCACCATAAAGACTAGTTGAGCTAAACCTTCTCAGCATGCTACATAATCTCTATATACCTACACTTAGAAAACATGTTAGCAGCGAAGTGGAGAGGGAAATTGAGAAGATAGTGAATAATCAGACTTTTCTGTACATTTGAAAGTATCATGTTTTTCCTCATTCCAATTCTAAGTAGCATAGACTTCTCTACCTACCAATAACAACAAAGTTTTTGATACTATGACCATTTCTCGTGGGCAGTATGAGGTAACAAGAGACAGAAGAGTATTATATAGACAGATTCAAAATTTGGATCACTATACCCTACAACCAAGGGTCTCCTTATTAAAAGTTTAAGACACAAATAATTCAGGCATATGATCATGAAAAGGTTTAAGTTTAAAATCTTCTTATAAGGTGTTTATCTCTCTCTCTCTCTCTCTCTCTCTCTCTCTCTCTTTCTCTGTTTGTGTGTGTGTGTGTGTGTGTGTGTGTTTATTTTTATTTTGGGGTATTTTGTTGTTGTTGTGTTTTCGTTTTTTTGTAACCTGATTTGAAGGTATAGTCCTTCATGGTGCGTATGACAGAGTAGTCAGAATATATGCTTAAGGCTGTCATAGAAGAATTATGAGGCTGATTGTTCATGTCTGGAACTACAGAAAGAAATAGAACAGACAGACAGACAGACAGACAGACAGACAGACAGAGACAGAGAAACAGAGAAACAAAAACACAGACAAAGAGGAGAACCCTCTAGGTTCCAAGGTCCCACAACCTTCCCAAACAGCATCATTATCATCTAAGAACCAAATTCTGAAGTGAATGTACCTGTAGGGAGTCTCATATTGAAATCTTAAAAAATATATTAGCATAGAAGAGTATATGCAAATTTTTTCTACAAAAAGACTGACCCAGAACTTCCATCTTCCAGCTGTTTCCTTAGAAACCTAAAGTTCGAGTTATATGTAGCATATAATCTCTGTTCCTAAGCAATAACATTTAATATAAAACTCTTCCATATTTGAAGAACTACATCTCCGTAGGAGGACTGGGAAAGAGCTATTATGCACATAGGCACAGGCTTTGGTTCTGGGCCCGTGGCACCTTCTCTCACCTGAATTCTTCTTTGCTTCAGGGAGATGCCAGTGTTCTGGTCTCTGGGTTGAAAGGCATTAGACTTACTTAGAATAGAGTCTCTCTACAGACACATTCTGATTTCCTAACATGCAAGCTGACTTAAGAGTTGTAAACGTGTCATAGGACATAATGAACAAAGAACATATCTTGATGCTACTGAGCATATTGTGAGCCCTGATCTCTATGTTTATACTAAAATGAGTGCATAGTGATAGTGCAGCCCCACAGGCTGTGTGAGTGGGAGACTTTTCCCAGGCTGCACTCAGAAGATGCTGTGGCCTTGTTCTCCTTATCAATGCTGCCATCTTTAAAAATGGCAAATGCACACTTGCCAACACTTTCACCATTAGATGGAGACATATTTAACAATGTTTCTGCATTTACAGCAGTGGTATTGTTATATTACATATACGTATATAAATATACTTATTTATTTATTTATTGTATATGTATATGTGCACGTACTTTACACATGCATTTATATAGGTCCTTACAGAGTCCAGAAGAAAGCATAAGATCTCCTGGTGGAGTTACATCTGACATGGGTGCTGTGAACCAAATCCAGGTCTCTGGAAGAGCATGAAGCACTCTTAAACATGAAGCCATCTCTCTAATCCTTTTACTTATATTTCTAAATATACATTCCTGATAAAGATGACTACTATCTTTGAGGCAAATAAACACCAATAAACATTCAATTAATAACAGAACCTATCATCATTCTATATATTGTATATTTTCACATAGCTCATAATTACATTATAAAATGTGTGATTAGAATGCTGGTCATTTTATGATTCATAAAGTTTTATTCAAGATATTTCCCTATTCATACATTTGATTAAAATGTTTTATTAATACATTTTACTCCAGATTATTACAAGAGATTTATATATTTCTTCACAAACATAAAATGCTTACAATACTTTTACTTAATATATGTGTTGAATTGAAATTGTGGATCATTTAAGGTTAATAGCTGTGTGAGAAACCTGTAGATTATTGTCAGGCAAAAAAGGCAACCTATTTTATTGATTGAGGGATAGAATTTTGCTCTTAACATGAAATTCCCAAGTTCTGGAAATGTTGGCAACTATAAAGATACCTAGTGAACTATAAAGAATTCTATCGTCTTTCTTTCTGTTTTTTTTTTTTTTTCCATGATGTCCCAACGCTCACTTTCTTAAGAAAGCCTTGAAGCCATGCATTTCTCAGTCCTGCTACTTCTGGAAGAGTCATGTGACTGGGGTTTTATCAATGAAGAATTAGTGGAAACAACTATTTCAGGTCTAGATTTAAAACATGGATCAGTTTCTAGTCCTTCTGACATTGGTTCTTCTCGGGAGTAGATCACAAATAAGAAGTCCGTAACTTCCAGTCAAATAGAAAAAAGCAGAGGTAAAACTCTTGGAATTGGCAACTTTAAATGCAATACATTAGACTGACTTCATCACAACTTCCCCTGAACTGGTAATGGTGTCATATCTTGGACACCAAGATATGGTGGAGGAAGGTCTACAGTCTGCAATCTTGGTTTCATTTAAGATAGCTTATTTTGAGAACTCTATGTCACTGTAGCAAACAACCTCTTCAGTTAATACAGTAACTCATGTAACATATTTTAATGGGTTTTGGATAAAAACCTTTTCCTACCTTTTTCTTATTCTCTCTCTCTCTCTCTCTCTCTCTCTCTCTCTCTCTCTCTCTCTCTCTCTCTCTCTCTCCTCTCTCTCTCTCTCTCTATATATATATATCCCTTCCTCTCTCCGTCCCCCTCTTTCTTTCTTGAGTGTGTGTGTGTATGTATGTCAGTGTGTCTGTCTCTCATTCTCATTTCAGCACATAAAATATAGGTTTCTATATACGCACATGTACAGTGGTGCACTTTCAGAAGCATTTATCTCTGCTCTTGTCTTAGATTTACATCCCAGGCACAGTAGTAAAAAAAGATTTCCATAAAGAGCTACCCTTTAAGAGAGCTTTTCAGAATGAGTTTCTAGAGGGTTGAGGGATTCAATATTGGGTGGAATTTTAATACTAAATAGTTAATCCATGATCCCCTTCCCACTACATAGGACTCTGTTGTGTTGACCAAGTCAGAGACTTTATGGCCCTACTCCTATGCCAAATAAACTCTGAGCCACCTCCAAAGAAGGATAGAGATAGTGATAGGTGACATAGAACCTGTCTGTCTTGATGATTCCATTAAAAAGGAGACACATTAGGGAACTATAAATAACCACTCTTCCTAGAAGTTGGAGAAGGCGTATGGTCCCAGGATGTCTGATGCCACACACAGCACCATCCTTGACCTTCAGAGTTAGACAGGTAAACTAGAGAAAATGTTAATGAATCTTTTAATCTGGGATCATCCTATTTTGTGTTTTTGTAATTATTGGTAAGGTCTCACTTAAATTTCTCAGGCACATGTACTATGCCACAGGAAACACAAATACTTGCGTCTTGATTCCTCTAGACCATTGTCGTACTTGTCCAGGATCTGTGGAATCAAAGTTGTGCTTCTGCAACAGTCATGAGCAATATTCTCTAGTTCCTACACTCTGTGAAGCTCAAGATATGTTTGTCTCTATACATAATAATATATGGAGCCCCACAGGACCACAAGAAAAGTGCAGAACACATTGTTCCTGAAGACTCAGGGCACAAGAATGATAGAGTTGACTTGCAGAGGCCTTGATAAAATGAGCATTTTATTACAAGAAAATGTAGAGTTTTCTACAAAAATAAAGAGTTGGGGACTCAATCAAAGTTCAAAGTACAGTAAATGTCCCTGTTTCAAATTCCCATGGTTTTACTCTTTCATAAGAATTACAGATCAAGCCATGCATGCTATCTCTTATTCATGGATCTCCATTTGCATTAAGTAGTTTCTTTTCTTCTTTTCCCCTTAACATATGTAATATGAGCGTGCTCATATAAAAGAGTTTGCGCATGCATGCATGCATGCATGCACTTCCATGTGGAAGCCAAAGCGCAGCCTTAGATTTTGTCTCTCAAACTTCAGCTTGTTATTTGAAAACAGGATTATGTCAATTAGGCCATAATGATCAGAAAGCCCAGGCCTCCCCCCACCTTACCCCAATTTCTGAGCACTGGAATTACAAGATCATGCCACCACACCTCACATTTTTATGTGGGATCTAGGAACAGATTTATGTCTTCACAGTGGCATTCACAGAGGATGTTACTGAGTGCACTGTCTCCTCAGCCTTAGATGTTTTTGCAAGTCAGTAGGATGGTGTGAAGAACCTTTCTTCATATTTCAGAATGTAATGGGAGGACAGATAAGACCTGACTGAACTCATTTTTATAATTCATAGATAAAATCAAGAGAATCTGAAGACACATGCCACTATAAAAATGTGTTTTCAAATTATTTCTGAAATTTATTCACTTAAACTGTATTAAAACAGTTGAGTTGCAGTTGGGAGAAGAGTATCACTCTCAGAGAGTTCAAAAGAATCGTGTGTTCATTAATGTACTGAGTAATTAAATTACTACTTTTGACCTGGCTGTAACATCCACCACCCCAATTTCCCAAAAGGAAGGAGTTTTTTCCTGATTAGAAACCAGAAAAATGAAGGTTTCAATGTCTAGTATATAACAGAATAGAATTAGGTTGTATGACTGCCACTGTCATCAAATTACTGCTTTGAACGAGATTAGAGGGCCTTAATTTTCCAGTTTCTAAATCAATGTAAGTCAAAACTCACTATAAAATAATGTCTTTAGATTTGTTGGCCTCCTGAAGGTTTGTTTAAACTTTTAGTACTCATAATATTAGCAAAAGTATCTAGGAGTTGACTTCTTAAAAAACATTAAATTTTAAATTTATGGTGTGTGTGTGTGTGTGTGTGTGTGTGTGTGTGTGTGTGTGTGTGTGTGTGTTTAAATATAACATAACTGGTGTGGAATCCAGTTTTCTCCTTCTAATTTGTCTCCTGTGTATTAAATTCAGGTTGTTAGACTTGGCAGCAAGCACTGAGCCATATCATTGGCTATTTGTTTTTTCACTTTTATAAGACATGTGTCCTTTAGTTCAGGTTGTCTTTGAATTCACTGTGGAGTGGAAGATGACTCCTGATTCTCCTGCCTCTACCTCCTAGGAGCTGGGATCACAGGCCTACACTGCCACACTCAACTTGGAAGAACTTTTAATTTAAGGAGAAATTCAGGGATGTCTGTGGATCAAGATCTTAACAATCACAAAACCCAAAAAGTTCACTGTGTTGCCTGTTGCACAGCAAACTAAGTCAATCAAGTTAATAAAATGTGGAGCAGGAAAGTTAGATGTTAAACTTCAGGTACATATGAACATTGGTTGCACAGTTAAAAATCCATATGTGGCTCTCTAGAAGGGCAACTTCCCTAAAGCAGAAAAGTCAGAAATAGAGTTCCCAGGGGATGTTACTAATTCATGTGACTCATTGCTGCTCTGTATTCCAATTAAGACTATAGACTTGAATAGAACTATCTTGGTCCACTCTAGCAGTCCTTGCAACACAGGAACTGGGGATATGACCAGGGGGCAAAAACCTGTAAAAATGAGGATTGGTATTTTGATCCTCAGCACCCAGTTTAATGCCCTGCAGTCACAATGGACCAACTGTAATCCCAGTGGTCAAGACTCAAAGACCAGAGATCCCTCAGGGTGGATAGCTAGCTAGACTTTCAGACTCAGCAAGCATCAGATTCAGTGAGAGTCAACCTTAGGCTCCCACACATATACACACATGTGCACACCTAACCAAGCATACATGTACACCCCAAAACACCAAAACAGAATATAGATACCTATACACACTATGTATAACCAAATGAAAACAGGCTTAGATTCATCAATAGCACTTTCTTTTGCAGGTACCTGAAACACAGCCAGCATCACCCTTGGAGTTCCAGATGAGCTTCCTCTGCCTCACAGATACCTTTCCAAGTGTATCCTGAAGGATGAGGACTAGAGCTATGGTCTCTTCTGATTCTGGTTATATCAATCCCATCATCATATCCTCAGTCTCACTTCATTTCGAGGTCCTAGTCACTGTATAATCCAGCACTTCTCATTGCTATCATGTGGCAGATGAGGGCTCGTCATACAGGTTTATGCAGTTTAATGATAAGCAAAACCACTTCCTGAAACATGGCTGACTCTGATGCTTGTTTTGAATCCCTTTGTTTTAGTTTATGGAGACACACAAAAGAATTATTGATATTTCTGATTCCTAAGGCACAAGGTGGCTTTAATTCCCATGCGGCTTTGGAGCCATTGCTATTGTGCTCTTTGTGACCAAATCCCACAAAATATTCACTCTTTATTTTTCTAAATTAGAAATATTAAAAATCATCAGAGCCATGCTAGCCTCCCCTTAACGGCAGAAATCCAGTTTTTAAACAAAGTAAAAGTAAAAACAAAACAAAAACAAGAAGAAAAAGAAATACATTAACTGTGAAGGGAAACTTCATGACACCTCTGAAATCATTTGAGCATTTGCTATTTACAAATTTGAAGTTAATTCTCCATGAAAGTTAATACTATAATTTGTGTGATGATTGCAGTAAAGAGCACACTGCTTAGCATCACATCCCTAGAACAAAATCCATACAAGAGGAAAAGGATTCTATGGCTCAATGTTTTGAGGTCCAAAGGCATGGCACCCATTTAGGGGCAGATGAGGGAGAAAGGTCTCAGTTGAAGAAGCTCATTGTGATATGAGCATTCATGCCTTGAGTCAAGAGGCAATGGAAGAAAGACTGGGAAGGTTCCTTAATGTTGCTGAACGGCATGACTCCAGTGACCTAAGGGCTTCATGGGGCCTAGTGCTTCCCGTCTTCTCTACCCTGGACACCAGGCACTGATACCAGCATTCTTAGGTTACAATGCTTATGTTTAAAATATAAAGTAAGGGCAGAATGTTAGAGACAATCTAAAAATAAGAGACTTAACCATGTCAATAATAAATATTTTTAATATCGAGTAATATAATTGTCTATTTTTAGAGGTTCTTAAAAGAAATAAACACATTATATTAGAAGACAGACATACAGAAACTAAGACTACTCTATTATGAATAAAAATTATCTAATACTGTTGGGGATAAGAACAAGACAAACAAAAGAATAGGTAGATGTGAAAGAAAACTAAACTCTAGATACTGAACCCTCAAAAAAATTGTAGTCAGACTAATTAATTGCTGGTGCACAGAAAATGAGTAAAATCTGAAAGAGTTCAGAAAAGTAGTGACAATCAGGAATCATGGCATCCAGCTTTGCCACTCTAACAGGCTCTAGGAAAACACTTGCTGCTTTGGGAAATCTCTCTTTCCCTAGCTGGTTCTATTACTTTGGTCTCTGAGGCAAACTATCTCAGTAGCAGAGATACTGACAGGCTATGCAGCTCATGGTGAGTAACACACACAGAAGTAGACTAAAGCACAGGACCAAAGGATTGCATCTCTGAAAAGTCATGTCCTCAGCTGCCTACTTTTTCCAAATATGCCCTGCTGCCTTTCCTATTGGCTGTTAATAATGTCATCAGTTCATGAGTCTGCCTATGAACCAAATCTGTCATATAGTAAGAATCCTAAGGATTCAGTCACTTCCCCTACCCTGCTTCTCAACACTGCTTACATATGAGAATACATGCATGATTACATGAACGTTTTAATAGATATGTCCAAACTATAATAAGAAAACAGTGTTAATTCTGAGATTATGTGGTATAAAATATTTAGAAGACAGCAGAGTATTTGATGAGATAAATTTCTATGAAGGAACTTCAAAAGAAATGAGAGACAAACTATGAGTACTACTAATAATAGCTCACCAGTAACTTGCCACATGTAAGATGCAGCAATGAAAAACAAATAGTTACATCCAAAAACCAAGAAGGCGTTCCACGTTTCAACATAGAATATAATTCGACATTATCAGTGAGTTCTAGGAATGGAAAGTGCTAATGACTGCCCATCAAAATGAATGTGCTTAATACTAACTGCCAAGGGGCTGGAGAGATGGTTCACAAGTAACAGTACTATCAGAGGATCAGATTTTGGGTCCAAGAGCCCCCATCTGGCAGGCTCAAAAATGCCTGGACTTCCATACCCAAGCAATCCCACTCCCATTTTTTTTCTTCCATAAGCACCCTTGGACACATGTGAATTCACACACACACACACACACACACACCACTAAGATGTGTACTTGAGAGGTTAAGATAGTTGAAACTTAATGCTTCTTTAAAAAGTCAGTTGTGCTGGATGGTGTTTTGCTGGGGCAAACACATAAAAGAGTGCTTTCCTTAAGCAGACACAGATGAAAGACTAAGGCTGACTCCTAAAGGAACATATCACTGAATCAGACACAGGTGAAAGGATGTTCTGCTAAAGCAGGCACATGACAGAATGTGTGATGAAGGCCTCTTCACTAAAGTCATGCATACATATATTGGTCTGCCTTACATTGTGCAGTTGAACTCCTTTTGTCAGGACTATATAGAGATAAATGCACCAAAAAAACAAAACAAAACAAAAAAAACTTCCGGTGGTTTTCTGGTGGCTTTGCCTCTTCTGCAAATTCAGGCTGATTGGCAGAGTGATGTCACTTGAGACAACTTAAGTGGAGTTTTGCTAAGTCAGATTCACATGCTGAGGCAAGACCTGTGGAGGACGAATGATGTTTGGAGGGCATAGAACTCAAAAGACAGTGAAGGCTGAGCTTGCTTTGCTTGCATAGCAAAGCACTTCAAGGTCTCACATTTTCACTGATATTTGCTTCTTCAAGAGAGGCACAACTGAGAACCTTCCCTTTGGCCCTGATCCTTCCTGCTGACTCATAAATATTTGGCTTAGGCCCGGCTATTCCTGCTTGGTCATGGCACCATTGCCTCTATCCGGACACTGTGGAAATGGACTGCTGGTGTATCTGTAAAGTGTTTATGAGTGAATCGAGCTGCTGCTGACCTGTGAACTGAACTGCTGATTTCCTGACAATGCAAATGGGATTTGCTCCAAAGAACCATTTCTAAACAGGTCCACTTCCCCTATATCCTTTCTTTTCCACTACCTCTGGTGGGTAGTGGGCCAGAAGTGTGTTTAAAGTGTTGAAGAAAGCACACTCAGTAAAAGGATTTAAAAGAAGTTAAAGTTACAATGTTTTTTTTTGTTATTGCAACAGTGACTGAAAAATTTGAAGAATAAATGTGCAGACTCCACAAAAATTCTGTAAACTGAAACAAACAAGTTCATGAGTATAGAGGTAAATCTTTCTCATAAGTGGAAGAGTTCTATGTATTATATTTTCTCCATAATAACATTTAATTAAATGTAATCCTAATATTCATCCCAGGAGTGTTTTATGACAGTGGGATGTTTTCATGAAATTAAATTAAAGAACAAGTTATTGCTCAAGAAGAAGGAAGCCCAAAGTGTGGGTGCTTTGGTCCTTCTTAGAAAGAAAAACAAAATACTCATGGGAGTACATATGGAGACAAAGCATGGAGCAGAGACTGATGGAACAGTCATCCAGAGACTGTCCCATCTGGGGGTTCATCCCATATACAGTCACCAAACCTGGCACTATTGTGATGCCAAGAAATGCTTGCTGAAAGGATCCTGATATAGCTCTCTACTGAGATGCCCTGCCAGAGCCTTACAAATACAGAGGCGGATGCTTGTAGCCAACCACTGGACTAAGCACAAGGTCCCTAATGGAGATGTTAAAGGACTGAAAGAGCTGAAGGAGTTTGCAACCCCATAGGAAGAACAATAATATCAACTAACCAGACACCCCAGAGCTCCCAGGGACTAAGCCACCAACCAAGGAGTGCACATGGCCCCAGCTGCATATGTAGTACCAGAGGATGGCTTTGTCAGGCATCAATGGGAGGAGAAGTCCTTGTTCCTATGAAGGCTTGAGAGATGCTCCAGGGTAGGGAAATCAAGGGTGGGGAGTGGGAAGTGGACAGGTAGGTGGAGGAACCCTTATAGGGCAGGGGAACTGGGAATGGAATAGAGGGTTTCTGTCAGGGGGAAACCTGGAAAGGGAATAACATTTTAAATGTAAATAAAGAGAATATCCAATAAAAACTCAGGAGACAGCAGGTGTTGGCGAGGATGTGGAGAAAGAGGAACACTCCTCCACTGCTGGTGGGGCTGCAAATTGGTACAACCACAATGGAAATCAGTTTGGCGGTTCCTCAGAAAACTGGGCATGTCACTTCTGAAAGATCCTGCTATACTACTCCCAGGCATATACCCAGAGGATTCCCCAGCATGTAATAAGGATATATGATCCACTATGTTCATAGCAGCCCTATTTATTATAGCCAGAAGCTGGAAAGAACCCAGGTATCCCTCAACAGAAGAATGGATGCAAAAAATGTGGTATATCTATACAATGGAGTACTGTTCAGCCATTAGAAACAATGAATTCATGAAATTCTTAGACAAATGGATGGAGCTGGAGAACATCATACTAAGTGAGGTAGCCCAATCTCAAAAGATCAATCATGGTATGCACTCACTAATAAGTGGATATTAGCCTAGAAAACTGGAATACCCCAAACATAATCCACACATCAAATGACGTACAAGAAGAAAGGAGGAGTGGCCCCTGGTTCTGGAAAGACGCAGTGTAGCAGTATAAGGCAAAACTAGAACAGGGAAGTGGGAAGAGGTGGGTGGGAGAACAGGGGGAGGGAAGGGGGCTTATGTGACTTTCGGGGAGTGGGGGACCAGAAAAGAGGAAATCATTTGAAATGTAAATTAAAAATATATCGAATAAAAAAAAAGAAAAAAAAGAGTATATCCAATTAAAAAACTAAAATAAAACAAAAAACAAAAGATTAGCAAAGTTAATTTTGAAGTTGACGAATATGGATGATATAAATACCACTTGTTGCAGCTATAAATGGTAGGAAAGTTCTGACATGCCTGCTATGGAGCGTGGGATAATAATGGAGAGTCAGCTTTAACATTCTCTGATAATAGTCTAAGGGCTACCACAAATGAAACTTTGGTCATAAAGTCCCTGGGGAAGGTCCTCTACATGGTGGAGTCTAGGAATTCAGGGACACATGTGAGACTGGCAGAGATTTGAGCTCACCTCTCTGACTTGAGAATCATGAAAATTTCAGAAAATCTTGAGTCATCCTTTAGGCTAGGTTAAGTGAAGAGTGAATAGGTATGCTGTGACTGTTTACCAACCAATACTGAAAGACATCTGAATCGAGGACTGAGATATGACTCAGTAGGTATAGTGCTGGCTTTGCAAGCCTGAGTTTTCATATTAAAAGCTAGAGATGGTAGAATGCCCCTCAGCTCCCAGGGATGGCAGGCATAGACAAGAGGGTCACTGCAGCTTGACAGCCAACTAGCAAGCCTAGACAATTGATGAGCTGCATGTTCAGAACTCACCAACTTTGTTTTTGAACAATAAGGCAGAAAAGTGATAGAGGAAGACACCCAGTCTTGACTTCTGGTGTCTACATGTCCACACTGGCTTTTCTGAATCTCTTTCCTCTCTCTCTCTCTCTCTCTCTCTCTCTCTCTCTCTCTCTCTCTCTCTCTCTCTCTCTCTCTCTCTCTCTCTCTCTCTTATCTGCTCTCATATATCTGTCTGATGTCTGTCTGTCTTTCTCTTCCTCTGTGTTTATGTAGGTGTCTCTAGAAACAATGTACACACCCATCATTGCTTTGCATGGTAGCCCACTGAGTCATGTTGGAAATGTCTCCTCCAAATGGGCTTGATGCTGAAGTCAAAAGATCCCAGACAGGATCACAGAGAGTGGGGATGCTATTTCTTTTCTTTAAAAAAGTTCAAAGGTGAGAAAGTGGAAAAACAAAAACATTAACAAGAAACTCCACATATGTTATAAAGGTTAGTAAGCCCAGGAGACCTCTGATGCGCCCCTGCAAGTATCCCCACAAGGGAGCCCGACTGGAATGCCTAGCCCACAATGACTGCAACACATATGGCTAGGAAGAGGAATGACAGAGAACAAGTGTTACCTGAAAATGTAAACAAGAAACACACCATTCTTTTACTCCTTTTATTCCTACACATTAGTTATATTCTGCAAAGAAGAGTAACAGGTATTTAATTCAGAGAGTGAAGGTGTAAGAAGTCTTGACAGCTACAGCATGAGCTGAATGTAAGCTGTGGCATACACAACTTCATTGAGTTTACCTTTCTTGAGCACCTGCATTCACAAAATAAAATATAGAAGTGTTGCACACAGACCATGTAAACTTTCCCAAATTTGCTTTACTAGTATGCTCACTTTCTATTTTAATAGGTGAATTATGATTTATGTTAATACTGTAGTTTTTCCACATTAGAATTGTGCTCCATATGTCTATGATCATGATTATAAATACTACTTTCATCATTTCAGGTCTGTTTCTCTCCATTTTGATATCCTTGTGAGCAGTGTGAAGCTGGTGGAGGCTTTCCCATTGCTTTGGCTTCTTCTTGCATGAAGGATTACCTTTCACAAACCGTGAGAGGTGGGCCAGAGGTGGGGATTAATGGCAAGCAGACTAGTCCTCAGAATATTCAGCTCTTTTAAAATCTGGCTTGTACAGATGCAAAGTCACTCAGCATCTATAATTCTCTTCCTTGCCGTAGATTCACGATATTTTAAATTGGATGTAGTAGAGCAATTTTAAAATCAGATGAATATTAAAAGTTCAGAGGAACCCAAAGCCTTCACTATATAAAATAGAATATTTTAAGAAGGACTCCAAGCAGTCAGTGTCTTCCTTATCATGGTATATTCAGGAGCTGAGTAATGGAGACTGGGGCAATGTACAATGTCAAAGCACTATCCAGGAATTAAAAGATAGTCTAGCTGATTTCCTTTCTAACTTAATTTTCTTGCTCCTTACACACTAATTACATTTGAATCTACTTAATGAGAATATCTTAATCCTATTTCATGTATAAGTGCAATACATTTAAATGTATTTAAAAAGAGAAGATGCATGATTATGTCACCAACATAGCTTCAACTCAGGAGAATAAGAATGCAAGTGAAATTTATCTTATTGAATAACTGATTACTTTTTATCTTTTCTATTTTATTTATTTACTTTTTTTGTTTATTCAGTCTACATCCCACTGCCCCTCTCCTCCTGGTCATCTTCTCCCACAATCCTTCTGACATACTCCCTCCCCTACATAGGTATCCCCCCACTCTGGCACATCAAGTCTCTGCAGGGCTAGATGAATCCTTTCCCACTGAAGCTAGACAAGGTAGCCCAGCTAGAAGAATACATCCATAGACAGACAAGCACTATTAAGATGGCCTCCACTCCAGTTGTTTGGGGCCCACATGAAGACCTAGCTGCACATCTGCTATATATGTAGGGAGGCCTAGATCCAGCCTGTGAATGGTCTTTGGTTGGTGATTCAGTCTCTGAGAACTCCAAGGGCCAGGCTAATTGGCTCTGTTGGTCTTCCTGTGGAGTTCCTATCCCTTTGCAGCCTATAATCCTTCCCCTTACTCTTCTTGTTCTTTTTTTTTTTTTTTTGTAATTATTTTGTGAAGTCTCTCTTTTCTATTTTTTTATTAAATTTATTATTTATTTACATTTCAAATGATTTCCCATTTTCTGGGTCCCCACGCCCCACAAGTCCCATAAGCCCTCTTCCCTCCCCCTGTTCCTCCGTCAACTCCTTCCCACTTCCCTGTTCTGGTATTCCCCTATACTGTTGCACTGAGTCTTTCCAGAACCAGGGGCCACTCCTCTGTTCTTTTTGGACATCATTTAATATGTGGATTATTTCTTGGGTATTCCAAGTTTCTAGGTTATTATCCACTTATCAGTGAGTGCATACCATGACTGATCTTTTGAGACTGGGTTACCTCACTTAGTATGATGTTCTCCAGCTCCATCTATTTGTCTATGAATTTCATGAATTCATTGTTTCTAATGGCTGAATAGTACTCCATTGTGTAAATATACCACATTTTTTGTATCCATTCCTCTGTTGAGGGACACCTGGGTTATTTCCAGCTTCTGGCTACTACAAATAGGGCTCCTATGAACATAGTAGAGCATGTGTCCTTATTACATTCTGGGGAATCCTCTGGGTATAAGCCCAGGAGTGGTATAGCAGGGTCCTCTGGAAGTGCCATGCCCAGTTTTCTGAGGAGCCACCAGACTGATTTCCAAAGTGGTTGCACCATCTTACAATCCCACCAGCAGTGGAGGAGTGTTCCTCTTTCTCCACATCCTCGCCAGCACCTGCTGTCTCCTGATTTTTTGACCTTAGCCATTCTGACTGGTGTGAGGTAAAATCTCAGGGTTGTTTTGATTTGCATTTCCCTAATGATTAATGATGTTGAACATTTCCTAATGTGTTTCTCAGCCCTCTGAAGTTCTTCAAGTGAGTCCCTGAGCTCCATCCACTGTTTGGCTGTGGGTGTTTGCATCCTTCTGAGTCAGTTGCTAAGTGGAGCCTCTCAAGGACAGCCATGTTAGAAAGGAGTCTTCCTTTCATTAATAGTGTCAGAGTTTGGTTCTTGCACATGTAATGGGTCTCAAGATGGGCCCCTTATTGGTTGGCTATTCCATCAGTCTCTGCTATATCTCCTGTTCCTGCATTTCTTATAGATATGAAACATTTTGGGTCCAAAATTTTTAGGTGGGTTGGTGTCCCTATTGATCTACTGGGGTTCCTGTATGGCAACAGGAGATGGTTTCTTCAGATTCTGTATCCCCAGTGCTTTAAGGCACAACTAAGGACACCCACATTGTTTCTTAGGTTCTTTTCTTATCCCAGGTATCTGTTACATCCTGGAAATGCCCCCCCACTTCGGCACCCCAGTCAGTTATAGATTTTCATGCATGCTGATACCTATGTGACCATCTCTCCTGTCCATCCCCACATCTGATCCTGAATCCCCCCCTCATTTCCTTCCCTCTATCTGTCTCATAACTATTTTATTCCCCCTTATAAATGAGATTCAAGCATCCGTGCTTGTGCCTTCCTTCTTGTTTAGCTTTTATAGAGTATAGCATCAGTATCATATATTTTATGATTAATATCCATTTATAAGTGAGTATACATTGATAGGTTAGATTAACATAGTGAAAATGGCTATCTACCAATTCAATGCAATTCCCATCAATATTACAACACAATTTTTTACAGACCTTGAAGAGCAATTCTCAAATTCATATGGAGAAACAGAAACCCAGGGTAGCCAAAACAATCCTAATAATAAAAGAAATTTGGGAGGAATCACCATCCCTGACTTCAAGCTGTACCACAGAGCAATAGTGATGAAAACTGAATGGTACTGGTTCAAAACCAGACAAGTGGTCAATGGAATCAAATCAACCCAGTAGTAAGCCCATATACCTATTGACACTTGATTTTTGATAAAGAAACCAAAACCATGCAATGGGGGGAAAAGCATCTTCAATAAATGGTGTTGGTCTAACTGGAAGTCTACATATAGAAGAATGCAAATAAAACTGTATTTACACCCTGCACAAAACTCAAGTCCAAGCCAATGAAGAATCTGAACATAAAACTGAATACACTAAATCTCATAGAAGAGAAAGTTGGAAATAGACTCAAAAATATTAGTATAGGAGACAATTTTCTGAACAGGACACCAATAGCTCAGGCTCTAAATCAACCATTGATAATGGGACCTCATGAAACAGAGAACTTTCTCTAAGGCAAAGGACACTGTCAACAGGACAAAATGACAGCCTACAGATTAGTAAAGTATTTTCACCAACCCTACATCTGACAGAGGGCTAATATTCAAAAATTATAAAGAAGTCAAGAACACAGCACAAATAACCCAATTTAAAAATAGAGTACAGAGCTAAACAGAATTCTCAACAGAGGAAGCTCTAATAGCCGAGAACCACTTAAAGACATGTTCATATCCTTAGTTATCAGGGAAATGCGAATCAAAACAACTCTGGGGTTCCATCTTACACCAGTCAGAATGACTAAGATCAAAAACTCAAGTAATAACAAATGTGATGAGAATGCTGGAGGGGAGTGCAAACTTGTGCAACCACTTTGGAAATGAATTTGGAAATCAGAAAACTAGGAATAGTTCTACAAGACCCAGCTATACCACTCCTGGACATATACCCAAAAGATGTTCCACCCTCATACAAAAACTCTTGTACAACTATGTTCATAGCAGCTTTATTCTCAATAGCCCCAAATTGGAAACGACCTATATGTCCCCTAACTGAAGAATTGATAAAGAAAATGTGGTACATTTACACAATGGAATACTACTCCTCTATTTAAAAAAAAGACATCATGAATTTTGCAAGCAAATGGGATTTGAGGATATCATCCTGAGTGAGGTAACCCAGTCCCCAAAGGACATGCATGTGATATCCTCACATTTTCATTTTGTTAAAATATTTTATTCAACCCTAGATATTTAATGTTGTTCAGGGTATCTGCTGAGAATTAGAATAATAATGCCATTTTGTAATCACTCCAATGTAAAGACAGAAAAGTGCTTTTTCACATAAATGATACAGTGTTTGACTCATGAGTCAAACACCTGATGTCCACACTGAATGTCCATTCCCAATGAGATCTTTATGTCCAGAGCCAGTTTTCCCCAGATACACCTTAACATTCACCATGTTAGCAGCCAAAATTGTAATCATTGTGTCAAGTAAAAGACAAGGGGTCCTCCTTGAACCATCAGGTTTATTCTATAGTCTGTGCACCCAGTATATTTTGTATTCTACTCTATATTTTCTAAACATAATCCCTTAACTGGCATTTTTTTCCAAATCACTGGTGCCAACCCCGACCCTAACAGAGCTAAGGCTTTCAAAGTACCATGTGACGTTTTTTAAAGAACTTAATATGGCATTCTATAAACAATGTATCTATTAACATTTTACATGCTAATATATAATTAATATATTTATATCACATATAAATATAAAATTGCATGTTTTATAATTACATATTATATAGCATTATTATGTAATTATATATAGTTAAATCATATAATACTTATACATTTATACTGTATAATAATTACTATATCATTATAAAAATGTAATATGTAATTAATACTATAATATATTAAAAAACTGTCCTTTCTTCCTCCTACACTGCCTGTCCCATTCTTTCTGACATGGTAGACGCATGCCAGTTCTACCACAGGGAAGACCCCATTTCCTGGTACCTTCTAGAGATCCAGCAGCAGGGCATCTTTAAGAACCACCCCATACCTCTGGAGGCCCAGAGTCACAACCACCAAAACCGGCCATCACTCCAGCTCACGACTACCATTCCATCCTTTCTACCAATCTCTCTTCCACTACTGCCTGTGCAGTTCTTGCCACCAATGTGGTAGACCCATGCCAGGGGAAGACCCCATTTCCTTATCATTTCTAGAGATCCAGCAGCAGTGGTGCATTTGAGATACAGTAGCAGCAGGGCATTCAACTCTTGCCAAGTCTGCCACAGGGAAGACCCCATCTCCTGATACTTCCTAGAGAACCAGCTGTATGCAGGGCATTTGAGTAAAAGGGAATCCCAGAAGTAGAGATACACAGGCCTACAGGACAGAGAAGTCACAGTCAGAGACAGCAAGACCAGATAACACCTGAGATAACTAGATGGCTAAAGGCAAACACAAGATCATTACCAAGAGAAACCAAGGCAACATAGCACCATCAGAACCTGGTTCTCCCACAACAGCAAATCCAGGATCCCATAAGAAAAGCAAGAACTGGATTTAAAATCACAACTCATAATGCTGTTAGAGGACTTCAAGAATGACATAAATAACTCCCTTAAAGAAATGCCAGAGAACAAGGGTTAACAGGTACTAACCCTTAAATAGAAAACACAAAAATCCCTTAAAGAAATTCAGGAGAATATGGATCAACAGGTAGAAGCCCTTAAAGAAGAAACAAACAAACAAAAAAAAATCCCTTAAAGAAATATGGGACAAAATGTGTCAACAGGTAGAACCCCTTAAAGAGGCAAAACAAAATTCCCATAGGGAATTATGGGAGAACATGGGTCAGCATGCATAAGGAATCACAAAAATCCCTAAAAGAAACAAAGGAAATCATGGGTCAACAGGTAGAAGCCCTTAAAGAGGAAACACAAAAATCCCTTAAAGAATCTCAGGAAAACACAAACAAACAAGTGAAGGAACTGAACAAAACTATCCAGGATCTTAAAATGGAACTAGCAACAATAAAAAAAAAAAATCACAAAGTGAGATGTCTCTGGATATAGAAAACCTTGGAAAGATTTCAGGAGTCATAGATGACAGCATCAACAACAGAATACAGGAGATAGAAGAAAGAATCGTGGATGCTGAAGATTTCATAGAAAACATTAACTCAACCATCAAAAAAAAATAAAAAATGAAAAAAGCTTGTAACCCAAAACATCCAGGAAATCCATGACACAATGAGAAGACCAAACCTAAGGATTATAGGCATAGAAGAGAGCAAGGATTTGCATCTTAAAGGGCCACTAAATATCTCCAGCAAAATTATAAAAGAAAACTTCCCTAACCTAAAGAAAGAGATGCCCATAAACATACAAGAAGCCTACAAAGCTCCAAACAGACTGTACCAGAGCAGAAATTCCACCCCCCCCCCGTCATATAATAACCAAAACCCCAAATGCACTAAACAAAGAAAAATATTAAAAGCAGTAAGGGAAAAAGGTCAAGTAACATATAAAGGCAGACCTATCAGAATTACACGAGAATTTTTAACTGGAAACTATGAAAGCTAGAAGATCCTAGGCATATGTCATGCAGACCCTAAGAGAACACAAATGTCAGCTCAGACTACTATACCCAGCAAAACATTCAATTACCATAGACGGAGAAAAGAAGACATTCCATGACAAAAGCAAATTTACACAATATGTGTCCACAATTCCAGCTCCACAAAGGATAATAGGTGGAAAACACCAACCCAAAGTGGGAAACCACACCCTAGAAAAAGCAATAAAGTCAAGAAGGAGGACTTCAGTGAGGGTGCTTCGGTTCCTCTAAGAAAGAGAACAAAATAGTCACAGGAGCAATAAGGGAGAGAGTGTGTGGAGCAGAGACTGAAGTAAAGGCCACCCAGAGACTGCCCTACCTGGGGATTTATCCTATAAACAGTCAGCAAACCCCAACACAGGAGCATGCCAGAGGGTCTCTAGAGGGTCCCTGCCAGAGCCTTACAAATACAGAGGCAGATACTAACAACCAACTATTGGACTGGGCATGGGGTCACAAATGAAGGAGCTGGAGGATGGTCCAGAGGAACTGAAGGGGTTTACAGCCCCATGGAAAGAACAATGATTTCAACCACCCAGACACCCCAAGACTCCCAGGGACTGAACCTTCAACCAATGGGCACACACGGTTCCAGCCAAAAATGTGGGAGAGAAAGGCCTTGTTGGGCGTCAGTGGGAGGAATGGTCCTTGGTCCAGTAAAGGCTCAACAAAGGCCCGAACAAAGGGAAACCGAGAGGAGGGGAGGTGGGATTGTGTTGGGGAGAGGCATATACATGGAGGCAGGGGTAAGTAGGAGGGGGAGGGGGATATCAGGAAAGGTTTTACCATTGTCAATGTAAATGAAGATGATATTCAATATAAATAAATAAATATATATGTTTAAAAAAAAAGAAAAAGCAATTTAAAGTAATGTTTCAACAAACCCAATAGAAGATAACTACACAAAAAGAATTTCACCTGTAACCAAAGAAGATAACAGTAAGCAACCATCACTTTTCCTTAATATCTCTGAACATCAATTCCCCAAATAAAAAGACATAGACTAAAAGACTTGCTATTTAAACAGAACACAACATTTTGCTGCATACAAGAAACCCACCTCAGTGACAAAGGCAATCACTATTTCAGAGCCAAAGGTTGGAAAACAATTTTCCAATTAAATGGTCTCAAGAAACAAGCTGGAGTGGCCAATATTATATCAGAAAAAATTGACTTTCTATCAAAAGTTGTCAAAAAAAAAAAGATAAGGAGGGCACTTCATACTGGTCAAAGGAAAAGTCTACCAAGATGAACTCTCAATTCTGAACATCTATGCTCCAAATGCAAGGGCACCCACATTCATAAAAGAAACTTTATAAAGCTCAAAGCACACATTGGACCTCACACAATAATAGTGGGAGACTTCAGTACCCCACTTTCAACAATGGACAAATCAGGGAAACACAAAGTAAACAGAGACACAGTGAAACTAACTGAAGTTATGGACCAAATGGATCTAACAGATATTTATAGAACATTCCACCCTAAAGCAAAAGAATATACCTTCTTCTCAGCACCTCATGGTCCATTCCCGAAAATTAACCATATAATTGGTCACAAAACAGGCCTCAACAGATACAGAAATACTGAAATTATTCCATGAACCTTATCAGATCACCACAGCCTAAGGCTAGTCTTAAGCTCAAACAAAAAGAAGGGAAAACACACATACACAAGGACTTTGAACAATATTCTTCTCAATGATTGCTTAGTCAAGGAAGAAATAAAGAAATTAAAGACTTTTTTAATATATATTTTTATTTTCTATATTCTTTGTTTATAATCTGAAAGCTTTCCCCTTTCCCAGTTTCCCCTTCCCCATATGTCCCATAAGTCCTCTTCTCTCCATCCATTCTCCTATCTTTCCCCCTCCCTTTTCTCTGTCCAAGTACTCCCCTACAAGGCTGGATCAAGCCTTTCCAGGATTAGGGCCCTCTTCTTCCTTCTTCATGGGAATCATTTGATATGCTAATTGTATCTTCAGTATTCAGAGCTTCAGGGCTAATTGATATCCACTTTTCAATGATTGCCTTCCATGTGTATTCTTTTGTGATTGCTTTACAAACCTCTCTTAGGATGATATTTTCCAGTTCCATCCATTTGCCTAAAAATTCATGAATTCATTGTTTCTAATTGCTGAGTAGTATTCCATTGTGTAAATATACCATATTTTCTGCATCCATTACTCCTTTGAGGGGCATCTGGGTTCTTTCCAGCTTCTGGCTATTATATATAAGGCTGTTCTGAACATAATGGAGCATGTGTCTTTATTGCATGCCGGGGAATCCTCTGGGTATATGCCCAGGAGAGGTATAGCAGGGTCCTCTGGAAGTGTCATGTCCAGTGTTCTGAGGAACCTCCAGACTGATTTCCAAAGTGGTTGTACCATCTTACAGCCCCACCAGCAGTGGAGGAGTGTTCCTCTTTCTCCACATCCTCACCAACACCTGCTGTCTCCTGAGTTTTTGACCTTAGCCATTCTGACTGGTGTGAGGTGAAATCTCAGGGTTGTTTTGATTTGCATTTCCCTAATGACTAATGATGTTGAGCACTTCTTAAAGTGCCTCTAGGCCATCCGAATTTCTTCAGGTGAAAATTCTTTGTTTAGGTCTGTACCCCATTTTTTAATAGGGTTATTTGGTTCCCTGGGGTCTAACTTCTTGAGTTCTTTATATATATTGGATATTAGCCCTCTATCGGATGTAGGATTGGTGAAGATCTTTTCCCAGTTTGTTGGTTGCCATTTTGTCTTTTTGACGTTTCCTTCGCCTTACAGAAACTTTGTAATTTTATGAGGTCCCATTTGTCAATTCTTGATCTTAGAGCATAAGCTATTGGTGTTCTGTTCAGGAACTTTTTCCCTGTGCCTATGTCCTCAAGGGTTTTCCCCCTGTTTCTTTGCTATTAGTTTCAGTGTGACTGGTTTTATGTGGAGGTCCTTGATCCACTTGGAGTTGAGTTTAGTACAAGGAGATAAGAATGGATCAATTCGCATTCTCCTGCATGCTGACCTCCAGTTGAACAAGCACCATTTGTTGAAAAGGCTATCTTTTTTCCCACTGGATGTTTTCAACTTCTTTGTTGAAGATCAAGTGACCATAGGTATGTGGATTCATTTCTGGATCTTCAATCCTGTTCCACTGATCCGCCTGCCTATCCCTGTGCCAATACCATGCAGTTTTTAACACTATTGCTCTGTAGTAATGCTTGAGGTCTGGGATACTATTTCCCCCACTTCTAAAAAGAAGTTCGTTTACTGTGGAGAATAGTTTTAGCTATCCTGGGTTTTTTGTTATTTCAGATAAATATGAGAATTGCTTTTTCTAACTCTGTGAAGAACTGAGCTGGGATTTTGATGGGGATTGCACTGAATCTGTATATTGCTTTTGGCAAGATGGCAATTTTAACTATATTAATCCTGCCAATCCACAAGCATGGAAGATGTTTCCATTTTCTGAGGTCTTCTTCAATTTCCTTCTTCAGTGACCTGAAGTTCTTGTCGTATAGATCTTTCACTTGTTTGGTTAGAGTCACACCAAGATACTTCATATTGTTTGTGGCTATTGTGAAAATTAAAGACTTTTAATAATTTAATGAAAATTAAGACATATCATACCAAAACTTATGTGACACAATGAAATCAGTGCTAAAAGGAATGCTCATAGCTCTGAGTGCCTCCAAAAAGAAAATGGAGAGAGTTTACACTAATAGCTTGACAGAGCACTTGAAAGATCTAGAACAAAAAGAAGCAAATACACCCAAGAGAAGTAGACATCAGGAAATAATCAAACTCAGGGCTGAAATCAACCAAATAGAAACAAAAAGAACTATACAAAGAATCACCAAAACAAGGATCTGCTTCTTTGAGAAAATCAACAATATATATAAACCCTTAGCCAGGCTAACAAGAGGGCACAGAGGAACTATACAAATTAATAAAATCATTAATGAAAATGGAGACATAACAACAAAAACTGTGGAAATTCAAAAAAATCATCATATCCTACTAAAAGAGCTTATATTCAACAAAGTTTGAAAGTCTGGATGAAATGGACTTTCAAGATACATACCAGGTGCCAACATTAAAACAGGATCAGATAAGCCATCTAAATAGTCCCATAATTTCTGAGGAAATAGAAGCAGTTGTTAATAGTCTCACATCAAAAAAGAGCCCAGGATGAGATGGGTTTAGCAAGGAATTCTATCAGATCTTCAAAGAAGAGCTAATACCAATACTGTTCAAACTATTCCATTAAATAGAAATTCAGAGAACACTACCAAACTCATTCTATGAAGCCACTATAATGCTTATACCTAAGACCAAATAAGGAAGGAGAACTTCAGAACCATCTTCATCATGAACATTATACAAAAATACTGAACAAAATTCCAGCCAACCGAATCCAAGAATGCATCAAAATGATAATTCACCACGATCAGGTATGCTTCATCCAAGGGATGCAAGGATGGTTCAATATACTGAAATCCATCAATGTAATACACTACATAAACAAACTCAAGGAAAAAAAACACATGGTCATTTCATTAGATGCTGAAAAAGCTTTTGACAAAATCCAGCATCCCTTCATGATAAAAGTCTTGGAGATATCAGGAATCCTAGGCCCATACCTAAACATAGTGAAAACAATATACTGCAAACTGGTAGCCAATATCAAACTAAATGGAGAGAAACTTGAAGCAATCCCACTAAAATCAAGGACCAGACAATGCTGCCCACTCTCTCCCTATCTATTCAATATTATACTTGAAGTCCTAGCCAGAGTAATCAGACAGCATGAGGAGGTCAAAGGTATATAAATTGTAAAGGAAGAAGTGAAAACATCACCATTTGCAGATGGTATGATAGTATACTTAAGTGACCCCAAAACTCCCACCAAAGAACTCCTAAAGCTGATAACTTCAGCAAAGAGGCTGGATATAAAATTAACTCAAAGGACTCAGAAGCCTTTCTCTACTCAAAGGATAAACAAGCTGAAAAGAAATTAGGGAAGTTGCACCCTTCATAATAGTCCCAAATAATATTTCATGCCTTGGTGTGACTCTAAAAAAACAAGTGAAAGATCTTTAAGACAAGAACTTCAAGCTTCTGAAGAAAAATTGGAGAAGATCTCAGAAGATGGAAAGATCTCCCTTGCTCGTATATTGGCAGGATAAATATAGTAAAAATGGACATCTTGCAGAAAGCAATCTACAGATTCAATGCAATCCCTATCAAAATACTAAATTAATTCTTCCTAGATCTAAAATTCATTTGGATTCTCAAATTCATCTGGAATAATAAAAAACCCAGCATATCAAAGACTATTCTCCACAACAACGGATCTCCTGGGGGAATTACCATCCCTGACCTCAAACTCTACTACAGAGCTATAGTGATAAAAACTGTTTGGTATTGGTATGTAGACAAGCAGGAAGATCAATGGAACAGAAAATAACCCCCACACATATGGTGACTTGATATTTGACAAAGGAGGTAAAACTATCCAGTGGAAAAAAGCATTTTTAACAAATGGTGCTGGATCAACTGGAGGTCAGCATGCAGAAAAATGCAAATTGACCCATTCTTATCTCCTTGTACAAAACTCAAGTCCAAGTGGATCAAGGACCTACATGTAAAGCCAGACACACTGAAGCTTATAGAGGAGAAAATGGGGAAGAATCTTGAACACATAGGTATAGGGGGAGAGTTCATGAACAGAACACCAATGCCTTATTATCTAATAACAAGAATGGACAAATGGGACCTTGTAAAACTGCAAAGTTTCAGTAAGGCAAAGGAGAGTGTCAATAAGACAAAATGGCAACCAACAAATTGGGAAAAGATCTTTAAGAATCTTACAACCAATAGAGGGCTAATATCCACTGTATACAAAGAACTCAAGAAGTTAGTCCCCAGAGAGTCAAATAACCCTATCAAAAACTGCAGTACAGAGATAAACGGGGAATTCTCAACTGAGGAATCTCATGTCTCTAAAGCACCTAAAGAAATGTTCACTTTTCAACAAATGGTGCTGGATCAATTGGAGGTCAGCATGCAGAAGAATGTGAATTGATCCATTCTCATCTCCATGTACTAAACTTCACTCCAAGTGGATCAAGGACCTCCATGTAAAACCAGACGCACTGAAACTAATAGAAAAGAAACTGGGGAAGACCCTTGAGGACATGGGCACGGGGGGGGGGGGTGTGGGGGTGTGGGGGGGAGAAGTTCCTGAACAGATCACCAATAGCTTATGCTCTAAGATCAAGAATTGACAAATGGGACCTCATAAAATTACAAAGTTTCTGTAAGGCAAAGGACACTGTTAAAAGGACAAAATGGCAACCATCAAATTGGGAAAGGATATTCACCAACCCTACATCTGATAGAGGGCTAATATCCAATATATACAAATAACTCAAGAAGTTAGACTCCAGGGAACCAAATAACCCTATTAAAAATGGGGTACAGATCTAAACAAAGAATTTTCACCTGAAGAAATTCGGATGGCTGAGAAGCACCTTAAGAAGTGCTCAACATCATTAGTCATTAGGGAAATGCAGATCAAAACAACCCTGAGATTTCATCTTACACCAGTCAGAATGGCTAAGGTCAAAAACTCAGGAGACAGCAGGTGTTGGCGAGGATGTGGAGAAAGAGTAACACTCCTCCACTGCTGGTGGGGCTGTAGGATGGTACAACCACTTTGGAAATAAGTCTGGCGGTTGCTCAGAAAACTGGACATGACACTTCCTGAGGACCCTGCTATACCTCTCCTGGGCATATACCCAAAGGATTCCCCAGCATGCAATAAAGACACATGCTCCATTATGCTCATAGCAGCCTTATTTATAATAGCCAGAAGCTGGAAAGAACCCAGATGCTCCTCCAAGGAGGAATGGATACAGAAAATGTGGTATATTTGCACAATGGAATACTACTCAGCAATTAGAAATAATGAATTCACAAAATTTTTAGGCAAATGGTTTGATCTGGAAAATATCATCCTAAGTGAGGTAACCCAATCACAAAAGAAAACACATGGAATGCAATCTCTGATAAGTGGATATTAATTAGCCCAGAAGCCCTGAATACCTAAGGAACAAATCGCATAACAAATGACTCCCATGAAGAAGTATGGAGAGGATCCTGATCCTGGAAAGGATCGATCTAGCATTGGAAGGGAATATAAGGACAGAGAAAAAGGAGGAGGTGATTGAAGAAGGGATGGAGAGAAGAAGGTTTATGGGACATATGGGGAGGGGGGATCTGGGAAAGGGGAAATCATTTGGAATGTAAACAAAGAATATAGAAAATAAAAATATTTAAAAAAAGAAATGTTCAACATCCTTAGTTGTCAGGAAAATGCAAATCAAAACAAGCCTGAGATTCCATCTCACACTGGTCAATGGCTAAGATGAAAAACTCAGGGACAGCAGATGCTGGAGTGGATGTAGGGAAAGAGGAACACTTCTCTATTGTTAGTGGGATTGCAAGGTGATATAACCATTCTGTAAATCAGTTTGGTGATTTCTCAGAAAATTAGACATAGTACTACTTGAGGACCCAGCTATACCACTACTAGGCATATACCCAGAAGATGCTCCTACATATAATAAGGACACATGCTCCACTATGTTCATAGCTGCCTTGTTTATAATAGCCAGAAGCGGAAAGAACCCAGATGCCCTTCTACAGAGGAATGGATACAGAAACTGTGGTATATATACACAATGGAGTACTATTCAGCTATTAAAAACAATGATTTCATAAAATTCTTAGGCAAATGGATGGAACTAAAACTCATCCTGATCGAGGTAACCCAATCAAAAAACACACATAGTATGCACTCACTGCTAAGTGAATGTTAGCCCAAAAGCTCAAAATAAACAAGGTACAATTCACAGAACACAGGAAGTTCAAGAAGAACTTAAGTGAGGGTGCTTTTGTTCCTCTGAGAAAGAGAACAAAATACTCACAGGAGCAATAAAGTTGACAAAGTGTGGAGCAGAGACAGAAGTAAAGGCCACCCAGAGACTGCCCTACCTGGGGATTTATCCTATAAATAGTTACCAAACCCCTGACACTATTATTTGTGACAAAAAGTGCAAACCAAAAGCATTCCATGCATTCGGAGCATGCCATGGTTGTCTCTGGAGGGGCCCTGACAGAGACCACACATACAGAGGTAGATGTTAGCATCCAACCATTGGCCTGGGCGTGGGGTCCCAATGGAGGAGTTGGAGGGTGGTCCAGAGAAGCTGAAGGGGTCTATAGCCCCAAGGGAATAACAAGGATGTAGGCCACCCAGATGCCTTCGGGATCCCAGGGACTAAACCATCAACAAAGGGGTACATATGGTCCCAGCCAAAATATGGCAGAGGAATGTCTTGTTGGGCATCAGTGGGAGGAGTGGTCCCACTCAATAGATGCAAAAAGGGAAATGGAGGGGGGGGGGAAATGGAACTAGGTCAGGTGGAGGGGCATATACTTGGAGGCAGGCGGTGGGAAGAGAGATTGAGGGTTTTAGGAGAGGGGGAACACCAGGAAAGGTTTTTTTCATTTGAAATGTAATGAAGATTATATTCAACAAAAGAAATATGCTCTATCAAATTTTCGAAAACATTTTCTGTGTCTTTGACCTGAGTTTCTTCTCCGTCCTGTATTCCTATTATTCTTATTTGTTCTTTTCATGGTTACCCAAAATTCCTGGATGTTTTATGCCTGGAGTATTTTATATTTACTATTTTGTTGACTGGGGTATTAATTTCTATTTTGTGTTCAATGCCTGAGGTATCTTTCTTTTTCACATCTAGTTTGGTCCCAGTCTGAGTTCCCCTTGATGATTCCAAATCTACCTTCATGTCTTGATTCCATGTCTACCTTCATTTCATTGTAATGTTTATGTGTGTTTCCATGGATTTTATTCACAGATGTGTTCATTCTTCTTCCAGATCCTTGAACGTGTTCGTCACAGGTATTTTGAAGTCCTCGTTTTTTTCTTTAGCTATGTTCCATTTTCAGAGCCTACTGTCGTAGCATTGCTGGATTCTGGTACAGACATATTGTGTTGGTTATTTTTATTGTATTTTTGTGTTTGTGTCTAGACATTTGGGTTTGGGATAATTGTGCTTCTAGTATTGATATTTGCTCTTGTCTTTATTGTTTGGGTCTTTGTTGTGTGGGTATTCTTGGTTTCTTTTACCTCCTCTGGATCTTAGGAACATTCTGTGCCTGTGGGTTCCCTGGCAGGGAGTACTTGCTTCTAAACTCCTACCAGGTGTGGTCAGTGGGGGTTCCAGGTAGAACTTATTTTTAGTAATTGGGGATGATACAAAGGAATGGGGATGGGCTATAAGGGCATGGAGATGACCACAAGAAAGAAGAAAGCTGCACGTGCTATGAAGTTTGGCAGAGTCTCCAATAGGTGACCTCAGAGATGGAAGCTCTTGCAAGTGATCTGCTACAGCGCTGGATGAGACTGGAAAACTGGAATTGCAGGACTGGATGGAGAGTAAAGATTGCTTACCTGATACCCAGGCCAGAAGAAGGAAGGAAGGCTTGCTCTGCCAAGAGGATTTGGAGACTCCCTAAAAAATAGAGCATCACAGATTTTTAGAATTAATATAGTAAAAATGGTCATCCTACCAAAAGCAATCTACAGATTCAATGCAATCCCCATCAAATTTTCAACATAATTATTCACAGAACTTGAAATATTCTGCTTCATGTGGATACACACACACACACACACACACACACACACACACACACACACACACATACACATGAGAGCTAAAATGATCCTTAATAATAAAAGGACTTCTGGTGGCCTCATCATCTTCAACCTCAAATTGTACTACAGAGCTATAGTAATTAAAACACCATGAAAGTGTCTTTTAAAAATTGCACATTGGGGCTGGAGAGATGTCTCAGTGGTTAAGAGCATCGACTGCTCTCCAGAAGGTCCTGAGTTCAAATCCCAGCAACCACATGGTGGCTCACAACCATCCATAACAAGATCTGACACCCTCTTCTGGTGTGTCTGAAGACAGCTACAGTGTACTCACATAAACAAACAAAAATAAAGGAACCAAAAATATAAAAACAAAACAAATGTTTTTAAAAAAAAAATTGCACATTGATCAATGACTGAGCCAAACACCTATACAGTCATGGACACCTGATTTTTGATAAAGAGGCCAGAAATACACACTGGAAAAAAACATTTTCAACAAATTATGCTATTCAAACTGGATGTCTGCATGTAGAAGAATGCAAATAGATTCATACTTATGTCCCTATATAATATTCCACTACAAATGAATCAAACTGAATCTGATAAAAGAAAAAGTAGAAAATAGTCTTAAATTCTTTGTAAAGAAAAAGACTTTCTGAACAAATCACTGTTAACACAGATACTAAGTACAACAATTAATAAGTGGGACCTCATGAAACTGAGAAACTTTTGTAAGACAAAGGACATGGTTATTTGGACAAAATAGTGGAGTACAAACATTTTTACCAGGTACACATGATATAGAGTGCTAATATCTAAAACATGCAAAGAACTAAAAAAAAAATGGGCATCAACAAAATAAATAATCCAACTTAAAAGATACCACAAATCTAAGCAGAATTCTCAAAATATGAAGCACAAATGGCTGAGAAGCACTTAAACACACATTCACCATCCCTAGCCATCCAGGAAATACAAATCAAGACTTCTTAGAGATGTCCCCTTATACCAGTCAAAAAGACTCACGATCAGTAACATGAATGACAGCTCATGCTGGCAAGCATGTGGAGCAAGGGGAACACTCATGCTTTGCTGATGGGAGTGCTAAAGTGTATAGCCACCGTGGAAATCGGTGTCATGTTTCCTCAGGAAAGTGGGAATAGATCTACCTCAAGATCCAGATATCCCATTCATGATCACATACCTATAGGACTCTACATCCTACAACAAAGGCACCTGTTCAACAAAGTTTATTGCTGCTCTATTCATAAGAGACTGAGTCTCTAAACCCAATTAAATGTTGTCCTTATAAGAGTTGTTTTGGTCACGGTGTGTCTTCACCAGCAATGAAATACTAACTAAAACATGCCTAGATGTCTAGCAATTGAAGAGTAGATTTTAAAAGTTGTGGTACATTTACACAATGGAAAATTTCCCATCTGTTAAAAGAATCATAAAAAATGGCAAGTAAATGGATGGAAGCAGAAAAATAATTTTCCAGAGTGAGACAAGCCAAGCTCCAAATGGCAAACATGGTGTCTATTTCCTTAAATGTGGGCATTAGCTATCAAGCCATCAGTAAGCATGATATAATACATATATCCAGAGTGGTTAGATATAGAATGAAGGTCTAGATGTTGCCATGCTCTCAACTTGATGATAATGGACTGTACCTCTGAATCTGTTAGCCATCCCCAATTAAATGTTGTCCTTTATAAGACTACCCTTGGTCATGGTGTCTGTTTACAGTAGTAAAACCCAAACTAAGACACACACCAAAAATAAAATAAAAAGCATGTAAAGGTATGAGGACACAAAACCTAAAAAGAGCCACAGCAATTTTGCCTTGTAGAATATGTTCAGGAAGCAGCAGGCCCTGCTTTGCAGCATATAACAGACTATAGCAATGAAAGTAGCTGATCAGAACAGACTCAGGAAGCCAACCCTACTCATTTGGACATTGATTTTCTTAAACAAAGGTATCAAAGTAATTCAATGGGGAAAAGGAACCCTTTTAGCCAATGGCTTCTGAACCACTGGATATCAGCTGTCAACTGTGAGAGGAAACTGCCATCCCTTCTTCCACTCACACAGAAAAGAAAGGATTCCAGTTGCATCACAGCAGGAAATCAAAATCCATGCTTATAAAATGTTAGAAGTGCAGGAGTATTTCTGTTGCTGTTGTTCTTTGACTTGGCAAAAGATTTCTAGTTTGAGCATGAAAAGAAAAACCATAAGTTGAACTTCAGTGAAATAAAAACTGATTTTCAATAGGAAAAGAGTGAAAAGACATGTTTGAGTAGGAGAAATATCCCAATCTGACAAAAAAGGACCAGAATCCAACACAAACCCTGGGCAACTCTCAGAAAAATATTACAGAGAGAAATAAGACACAGAAATGTCTGAATCTGTCTCGTGGTTCCATGAATTCAATCCTAGATACACAGGAGATACAAAGGATAGAATCCTAGATACAAAGGAGAGAATGCAGCTGTGTACTACATGCAGGAAGGTGCAGGCATGAGCCAGTGACTTCAAAGGACAGCAAGGAATATGAAGGTGCTTGAGGGAGCGGTGGAAATATTCACGTGTCTTGATACTGGGTGGAACACATGACACAGTATTGATGTAAAGGCAGTCTTCACACACATGAACATGTAATTCTTTAAGTGAGAAAGTGCCTAAATTGTTTTTCAAGAAAAGTCTTCAAAATCCATTTGAGGTTAGCACCCAATTAGAGTTTTAGAAATGAACAGGAAAGAAATCTAAACACCAAATAAAAACTTTGGACATCACAAGCTCAAAACCTGAGGAAGATCAAGATCTCCAACACAAAGTAGCCCAAGACCCAAAAAATACTCCTAGACTTTACATGTCTGTAGACAGAGTGCAAAAAGTCCACTTCTCAGCATCAATCAACAAGTAGCTCCTTGCTGTTTCTTCTATAAATATTGTTACTATCAACTCTGAAACAGACTTATGTTTTATTTGTTGTCACTTTAATGGCTGACTTGATAGCGATAGTATTGGATTCTTTGCATATCTAGTGGCAAATCCATACTTAGTATAATACACATTTGCCAAAATTCTTCATTTTCTACCTTTACCTATTAATGAAGTTAATTTTAAATAAAACATGCCTATTTCTATTATCTAAAACTTAGACATAATGGTTGTAGAGATGGCTCAGCAGTTAAGAGAAAATACTGCTATCAACATTGGATCCCAGAACCCATATCAGGCAGCTTACAAGCACTTGTAACTCCAGCTACAGGGGATCTGACATACTTTTCTGACCTTCAAGGATATGTATACTCATGGGTTCATACCTCCACAAGCACATGTGCATACACACACAAATTTAAAAGTAAAATATATCTTAAACAAACTATAAATCAATCAAAACACCCAAATCTGGGCATGGTGGACATGTCAGCCATTCCTTGTCTTGCGAGTTGTAAGCTGGAGAATTGGGAAACCAAGTCCAACCTGATTGAATACAGTTAATAGAAGGTTGAAAGGGAGAAACAAAAGTTAAATATGTTCTTTCCCCATGTTTATTTAGGAATTAGATATTTGGGTGTAGTAGATTAACATCAAATAAATGAATTTGCCTCCAGGTTAAGTGCTTCTGTTTATCAGATGTGTCAGGAACAAGACACTTCTTTATGTAAGTGAACTGTAGTTTTCTAAGTCACTGTGACAATTACAGTCATGACTCTTGGGGTCAACATCAGATAGGGTGTGCTCCAGGACATTGCTCTAGAGGATATATTTGAATGTCTGAAATAGTGTCCAGTTTGCTCCTACAAGAAGCAAGCATGCTGGAAAAAAGACACCATGCCTCTCCAGGCTTCTTCCTGTTAACAATAGATATCAATCTTTGGCTGCATAATAAAATTTGTCATTTAAGAAAAAAAAAAAACGTGTTTTGAACTTCTACCAAGTTTCTAACCGTGCTCTGAGGCCAGCTGACTGTGGGCATAGTCTACTGTGACTTTATGGTAATAAATACACAGGGAAAGGAAAGACATAATCTCTTTGAAAACATAAGGCATCCTTTGGGCTCCTCTAGGCCCTCTGATTTAATGTAATCAATCTGGATTTTGCCTGCTGTGCTTAAGGATTTACTTCTTGCTGCATTTTATTTTGTTAAAGAAATATTTTAAGCAGTTGGACATTTGCATTTGAAAAGAAGCTGTGGATGTTGCAACCCTGCAGGATCCTCTCTGTAATGATCTCCGGAATTACAGAAAGGCTAGCAAGGGAGAGATTTGGGCCAAAAAGAAACGTCCATGCCTGGCTGGCTCCCAACGGCTCTTTTACTTTGATATTATCTGTTCAGTTCTAATTCAAAGAAGGATATCCAGTGTAACAATTTGCCTGGGAGAACTTCTGTGTATTTGAGGAAGTAAATCGTCCACATGGTGTGGGGAAGAAATTCCTTCTTTCAGCAAGATAGGCAGGAAGAACAATTCAGTATAATTAAAATGTAGAAATAAATTAAAGATGAGTGAGAACTTAGCATAGGTTAAAAATAGCGCGCAAGCCAGAGGCAAAAATATAAAGTGAATGGTAATTCACAAGGGTAAGATGGAATCTGGCTGTGTGAGACACATTTACACTAAATGGATCAAATTATTTCCAAACAGATTATAGAATTAAATCTTGAAATAGCAATGGGAGAGGCCCCATTGTGGGAAAAGCTGCTCTAAACAGGACTTTTAATCCAAAAACAATAAGGAAGAATGTTTGACCCCACTAGAAACTTGCCAAAAGCCTGTGGAGATTGCTCAGTAGGTAAAGAGCTTGCTTTGCAACCACTTGGAAGGGAGTTCAGTTCCCCAGATATCCATGGGAAGCCTGATGGTGGTGTATGCTGATAATCCCTGTGCTCCTCTGCAAAACAGGAAGAAGAGTACTGGCCCACAACCCTGCTTTACACAGAAGATAAGGACAACAGCTAAACTTGTTCTCTGATGTCACATGAACAGGGAAGCCACTAATACAGGCACACATACACTTAAAAAAGTGAAAAGGAGAGGTCGTCTTACAGCCAAGTTCCAAGTAAATAAACAAATGGAAATACAAAAGAAAAAAGAAAAAGTCCCCACATCAGACCAGCTTAAGGGCTAAGTTCAAGGCCAGCGACTATTGACTCTTTAGGAGTGTATGCAGAAATGGCTACCTCTTTACCCTGCAATGGGGATAAATAGCAACCCTAAAGGAGGGTGAGTGTTTATATTTTCTAAAGTAATAGTCTACATGTTGATTGGAAATTACACATACGGAAATTTATCCAGAAGATATGTACATATTTTCATAAATTTTTTGCTTATTCACTGAAAAAATAAATAACAAAAGTATTGAGAAAAAAGAATATAACAAGGCATTGATTATTTATAATATATATGATGTATACATGTATAGATGTAACACATGTATTAAAATATAGAGAATTGTCCTTTGATAATTTCATACATGAATATAATATGCCATTTTGACTTCTTATTCACCCAAAGTTTCTTCCTTCTTTTTAAAAATTCCATACATATGAATAATTTTTATTTTAGCACTTAAACTATTTTAAATTATTACAAATAAATAATAAAATGATACTATCATTTCATAAATCATAAAAATATTACTAGAATTCAAACTATGTTTATTTAAATGCAGGTCCATTAATGTAACTTAATGTATAAAATTATTATGTTTTATAAATAATAAAATCAGCACTGTAATTTAAATGACATAATTTAGGTTAAAAAATTATGTTCATTCAATATTGACATATAGGATTATAACCCTACAATCAGGGAAGCATTTCAAGATGTAGCAAATGCAAAGAGAAGTCTGCTGCACAGTGATTGGGTTTTTGTGTGTGTGTACATAAGAACTTACACCTATATTTGCTTTAATGTGTAAAAAAATGTAAAGAATCAGGCTTCAGAAAGAAATCAAGAATAGCAGGTATCAGGTTAAATGCAAAGGACTACCAAGTGGCAGGGAAAGTAATTACTAAAAAGCTGGCTCTGTCCTCTTGATGTGGAATTTTCTGAATGCTGAATGTGGTTTGATCAAGCTAGCATGAAGCACTCAGGGTATCCCAGCTTCCTGTGGAGGCTATAACTGCAAAGAATGGCTCATCTGTATTTCCCCAGACACCCCCACCTTGACATACACAGATCAAGGTATAGGATATGTCATTCCAGATCAGCAAATACTGACCCTGCCTCTAATTATGACTCTTGAAGCAGCACAAAGCTGTGGATGCTCCGGAGAACAGGGCTACAGCAGCAAGGATGAAGCACCTAATACCCTGCTACAATGTTCAAAACACAAGTCACCACAAAACATTTTCTGGCACAGATCCCTTTGGATTTTAGAAGTTAAGGAGCCCAATTTGTCCCCTATTCTCTGGCTGTCCAATGCTCATCTCATTGGTAACATTTCTGATAAAACTAGAAACATATTTCCCTGTTAGTCAAGTATAGGTGCAAGAGTAACCACAAGTTGCTGTTCCTCCCCATTGAGGTCATTTGATATCTTATATTTAATATGATTTTCATATCTGTTATGAACCTGACTGTTGGGTTGGATGTAGTCCTGGTTGTAATTATTTAATATTGTGTTTGTGTGTCTATATAAGAAGCTGACAGGTAAACTCTATTATACATTTTGTCTCTTATTTCTTAAGATTGGTGTCAGTCTTGTTCAGCAGGCCAGGGCCCTAGGAAGCATTGTAGCGGATTCAAAGACAAAGTCCATAGTGAAGTACGGATTTTACTCACTGACCACCAGAACGCTTCAAAATAACCTAGAACTTCCTGAAGCCTGAACTTTGAGTCTGTGCAAATCCCCTGTGTTGATTGATTTGCTCTTAGCAATTGCTGATCAATAGCAGTCAGAATAATTTAAGTGGATATAGGAATCTATATTGGCAGTACACCATTGCTTCCTCTCAGTGTAAGACAGCAGAGAAATTGTTTCTTATGTGCATGCAAGCATAAAATGAACAGAAAGGCTCTCAGAAGTCACTTATATTTTAAATGGACAGTTATAAATTTTAATGTTCACTGATAGAAAGCCTTATCATTCCATGTTTCTCACATTGCAGAAGGAAGAAAACATTAATTCTGATAATTCTTAATTCATACAAACAGCAAAGTATGTATTTTTAGATGGGTGGTATGCTTAGAAATTATAATAGACTTCTACTTTACATAAGAAAACACAGTGAAAACTATTCAAATTGAGGATTCCCAGAGGCCATGCATACTGAGATACGACAAAGATCTAGAATATGAGAGAGACAGTGTTTTTTGTTGTTTGTTTGTTTGTTTTAATTTAGGCCTTGCTCTCTTCCTAAGCACCTTCAAAGATGAAGGTGGGACAGCCAGCTGGATCAGTCGGTAACTGATATTAATCTCCATGACCTGGGTTTTTCAGATCCACATAGTAGGGGGAGAGAACTGACTCTTGCAAGTTATACTCAGACCTCTATGCTTGTACTGTGGAATAGGAATCTACACACACAGCAAATAGATGGATAGATAGATGGGTAGATAGAGAGATAGAAAGATAGAGAGATAGAGAGATAGATAGATAGATAGAATGATAGATAGATGGATAGATAGATAGATAGATAGATGATAGATAGATGATAGATAGATAGAGATAGATAGATAGATAGATGATAGATAGATAGATAGATAGATAGATAGATAGATAGATAGATAGATATATGGTAGATGGATAAATCTTAATTTTCATTATATTTGTGGCATTAAAAATTAATACCATCTTTTCTGTCATTTGCACAAAAATAATAATCACTATAAATTTTATGCTTTCCATGGTGTTTTTCCAGCAAACTGAGAATTTCACAAACAGATATAAAGAGATTTCAGTGAGTAATGATATCCTTCAACAAATATTAAACTTAGAATTTCAAAGTGCAAATTCCCGTGCTCTGATACAAAGGATTAGTTTTGGTTTGTGGTCATTTCAACACTGCCTAGCAGTATTCTTTCTAGAACACTGTGTGTCTTTGTGTCTATCACACGGGGATTCCTTCATTTATTTGGTGACACCGAGCAGACAAAATCCTAAGTTTTCAGCTCATTTCTATAAAATATGAGTTTTAAGTTATTAGTTACTATGTTCATCTGTTTAATATCACCATATTAAGTTGGGGCTTCAAAATTCAGAACAAAACCATTTTTTACTGTTTACTTTCTGGTCAAACTTACTTTAAACATTAAACTGTAATATTACAAACATTTGCAGCTTTTCAAGGACCCTCTCCCGTGCTGTATCTTGATGGGATTCTGTTCCTATCTCTCCTGGTCAGACTTCACCACGGCTCCCTGCCCCACTAACACTGACTATATTCTGCTCCACCTGGATAATAATGGGTTTCCTTTAACATTAAGACCATGGAAGCACTGACGAGGGAGACCTTATCTTCCAGCTTCAGTCCTGGCCTGTTGCCACTGCTCCTGTCTCAAAGCTCCGCATCCTACACTGAATCTAATTTTAAACCCGAATCCACACTTGGTGCCACCTTCATGGACAACGCTCTCCAGAAATTCCACCTCACCACGTACTGAGTCTCTGTGCCGAGGAACACGGAGTTCTATTGCTCTTGTTCCAGTGTCTGCTGCCACTTAACACACTTTCTCGATCCGTGAAGTTGAGTGCTGTGCTGAGAATTGCATATAAATGGCATGTGCTAAGTACAGTTATGTTGCTGTGATAAAGCACACTAATGAAAAGCAATGTTGGTAATAAGGGCTTCATCTCAGCTCACAATTACAGGTTCTAGTTCATGGTAGCAGGGAAGTCAAGGCAGGGAACACACACGCACATGCACAGGCACACGAGCAGCGGGAACTGCTCCATCCATGCTCTCATGCTCAGCCCCTATCTATATTTTCACAGCTCAGGACATCATATCTAGAGGTTGATGTCCATAGTGGTAAGGGTTCTCCCACATCAATGCATGTTTCAACAAAATATGGCATATTCATCTATGGGAATATTATTACTTTCCTACCACAAATTTCAATCAAGATTAGCAGCATGCTGAATGATGAATAAACTTTGAAATTTCTCACATTAACTGAAATAAGCCAGATATAGAAAGATACCATGCAATGGTTCTTTTAACACTGTTGAGAATCACCTGAGAGACAGTCTCAATGAGGAATTGTGGAGACTGTGAAAGATTGTCTTGATAACTAATGTTGATAGATGTTTAACACCTAAGGAATCCCACTATTTTCCATGATATCTGTAGTGACAAAGGCCAAAAAGGGAGTGTTTAGGGCTTTTTATTGTGGCTTTGTGGTTTTATTTGTTTGTTTGTTTGCTTGCTTGTTTGTTTTCTAAGGACTAGTAATTCTGAGCAATTTCCCACTATGCTTATAAGGCACTTGCATTGTGGAGAAATCTATTTGCATCCTCTGTTGATTTTGGAACTAATCTGTCCTTGTTGTAAGGAATCTTTCTTCAGTATTTTTCCCTATAACTTAAGGATCTGTGTTGCGTTGGGTTTCAACTTCATATATATCCAGAAATGACAACAATAATAATGATAAATGATTGCTTATTGAGAGGATATATTGTATCAACCACTTGCCAGGAAATGCTACTTTATCAGTGGATGAAACAGATGAATGAGTGACCCAAATAGAAACACTGCTTCCCCAGACCCTGTGCTCTCCTGAGAGAGCTAGACATTCCGCAGATGTATATGATGGTAATATGCTTTATGGAGATTGTGCAGGGACAGGGAGAGGAAAACAAGACAAAGTGTACAAATTTATGAAGTGTTCAGGGACCCTCTCATTGTGAAGTTGATGTTTGGGTAAAAAATGTCCAGAATGGGCTCTGCAGATTTCGAAAGAAAGAGAAGCTAAAAGCACAGAAAGGCAATGGAAATCCACAAGGGAAGATCATATGCAGAGCTTGTTATGACGAGCCAAGGAAGCAAGGTGGCCAGAGCAGAGGGACACAGGTAGAGAGACACAGACAGGAGCAGAAAGTTGCAGCAAAATGTGTACAAAGGCACACACAACCATAGGGATTTAGCTCTTAGTCTAAGTGAAACTAAAAGCTGCTAGAGTACTTTAAGCAGCAGGACAATGTGTTTTAGGCTGTTCTAAGTGAATGACCCTGGTTTGGGAATTTGCACAATTGTAGGAAGAAAAAGATGGTGTTAGAAAGGCCACTTAAGATGTTGCTGCAGTAATTCAGAGTTGCAGCAATGGTCTACTAATTGTTTTTTTTTTTTTCCGGACTTGTGACAAAATAATCCAACAAAAGCAACATGGACGAGGAAGGGTAGATTTTGTCTTACACTTCCAGAGGCATACAGTCTATCATAGTAGGGAAGACACTGCAGCAGACAGAAAGGAATACCTGCAAGAACTAGACGGTGGAGGCTCACATGGCATCTGAGTTCAGAGAATAGTTAGCAAGAAGTGAGATGGACTATATAGACACTGTGGGTGGTTCTTTACTTAAAGTGACAGTATCAGTCATTCAGCCTCGCTTCTACTCCACATATTCCTTCTCATAATGTATCTGGCTTTGATCCTGGTCAACTATACATACACACAAGGTGGTTAATAAAGAACTCTCCCTAAATGTTGACTTAAAGGGCACAGATAGTGCTGTTGTACATGAACACAAAACCAGTCTAGACTGGATCATCCCCTCTTTCTAATCTTGACAATATTAAAGATTACATGTGATATTAATGAGATGCTGACTTGTAACCACACTCACACACACTTCACCATTTGCTTCACTTCCATGCCATCTGTATTTCTGCATATAATTAAACTCCTAATTAGAATGAAGTTTCACTTTCTACATGCTTTCATGTTTACTAACATGTTTGGGCTATTTCCATTATGATAGCATCCACTGGTTTATTTTTGAAGACAGAGACCTGGCTATATCCAAACCAAACAATCTAAAACAGAAGAAAACATTTCATCTGTTTTCTTTAGACTTCTGTTTTTAAATTTCTCATAGCTAAAATTCTTAAATATTTACTTATGTTTGTGTGTGTGTGTGTGTGTGTGTGTGTGTGCATCTATATGTGTGTATGTCAATGTGAGTGCAGTGCCAGCAGAGCTCAGAAGACAGAGCTGATCCCTGGAGCTGGAGATTCTGGCTTGTGTTGTCAGACATGGGCCCTGGGAACTGAATGTATAACCTTAGAAAGAGCAGCGACCTCCCTTACCCAGTGAGCCATGTCTCAGATATCTATAGCTAAAATGAAGAATTGTTAATGTTTCCTCTAGTTAAATTAATACCTAAGTAGCACTCAGTCAACGGTAATGCATTCTGCTTCCTTCCTACAATAATGAGCAGTTTCAACCAAACCTTGTCTTTCTCTATTTCCGTCATTTTTCTATCTCTTGTAATTCCAATTCCATTTTCTTCTTGTGTTCTTCCATCCTCCAAATAAGTATTAAAGACCATGGGCTTTTTTTTTTTTTTCACCATGATTTTCTCTTTTTATTTTTCTATTTTCTCCATCCTTAGAGTTCATTCAAAAATCACTTTTTCAGAAGATTTCCCTGGTCCTTCAAGTTGTATTTCATTCAGAGCTCTCCCCTATGAAGTCGAGTAGTTGTTAGCTCGCTCCCATGACACACAAATTGAATCAACTCTGACTAAATCAGCTGAGCCCTCATATACCTCTCTAAACATCTGACAATTGACACCACACTTAGCCATGACTGTGAAGCAGAACACTTACACCAAATTTGTGTCTTTAGTGTTTTGGGTCCATAGTCTCCCACTCACTAATCTCAAGTGCCTGGCTGGATTGCCATGAGCTGTCCTACATTTCAAACTTATCAGATGCTCTGGAAGATAGTCTTCTGGAAAAGCAGTGAGAGTCATGTGTAACTTGGTCAGCTCAGGTTTTCCTTCTCTATTTCCCAGTAGAGGCTCCACTGTGTCCAGAGGAAAAGCAGTTCTCTCCTAAGACAAAAAGCACCTTGATTTACAAAGAGAAATCAATTTCTGGAACATGAAATCATGATCTTCAAAGACCAGGTGTCAACAGTTTGCACAGTAAAAAACAGTATCTTCAGTGTACGGAGCTCTAAACTATTTTCTCATTTCTTTGTCTCAAGTTAAAATAGTCATGATTCTTAGAAGTTATATTCATAGTGTCACTGTCTCATTATACAGTGATAACAAAATAAATCCAAAAGATGTAAAAAGAGATGGACTAAACATACTTAGTTTTAAACTTTAGCGTGGTTAAAATAATAATAATGAGTCTTAGGAAAATTGAAGTATTTGGAAATAAGAGTTGTTAGGCAGCCGGTCAGCCTCATTCATAGCATACATTTTTACCAAGAAGAAAGGTTGTATTTGTCAACTCTTAGAGAGTTAAATGACAACAATTCAATTATTTTGTATTGGTTCTACTATCAAGCAGTCAGAGACTTACTAAACATTCAATACCATGAATACCATGAGAAGCATGGTATTGAAAGAGTCTTCTTTTTCTATAGCAACCTAATAAACAACACTACTGGGTATCAGTGCTTTCTGAGAGATCAGCTTCCAGATGGGAGCTTTTAATTCTGAACATGAAAAAGAGATTAAACACTTGGGTCAGTCTTCAAAGTTTATGTTTCTTTTTTACTTAGCAAAGTTAATGTTTTACTTCAGTGTACACATAACCTTCTGAGAGTCTGTGCCTCAGATTTCTTAAAAATCCATTTATTGAGAAAAGCTGCACAGTGTAGTCCTTTTATGAAAGATATATTGAATTTCTCAGGAAGAGCATAGAATAGATATTGTATGTGAGCTGCATATTGCAAGAAAAATGAGAGCAGCAAAGTTGGAAAAAAATCAATAAGAAGAATTGTAGATTCCTTGCATTAGGAATAGAGATGAAGGTTTGTGTCCTTCCTACATTTGTTCCTTAGGATGAAGGTGGACAAAGAACAGAGCTAGCTTAGCCTGGTATTCTCATTTAGAATCAGACTAGTCCTAAATTTACAATGTTGAAAACCTTGGTCACCATTTATGAAAGGATTTTAAAAATATGCTTAAAGCATCACATCAAATATTAGCCTGGTGCTCCAGTTTGCCTTCAGGCAAATTTAATGAATAGAATAGTGGTTCTGGATTTTTTTAAAGACACTTCATTAACGTTGAATTGCAACTTTGCCCATAGTAGAATTAAGAGGTTTATATTAGTCCCACGTCAATTAAATACCTGTATGTTTTGTTTGTTTTCTTCCTCAAGGCAAAGTATCAAGAAACCCAGGCTGGCCCCAAGTTGAAAAGTAGCCATGAATAGCTCAGCTCTCTCTACTCTTCTACCTGGATGCTTGGGTTATATGTATGAGTCAGCAAGTCCAGTATATATGCTACACGTGATCAACCCCAGGGCTTTATGAAGAAAACATTCTGATAACTGAACAGTCTGCAAAGGATCCCTTCATGCTATTGCATGAGGCTGAAGATTCAAGTTCCACAAAGAAATAAGCAAATCAGTAACTCTCCAATACTGCAAGGCCAGTCCTGCTCATGTGGGAGTCAGGAGGAATTAAATATGGCTAGTACTGTTATATTTACTTTACAGTTATTTAAAACATTTTACCAGGAGGTGGAGATGTAGCTCAGTACTAGAGGTAGCATATTCATCAAGTGTATAAGGCCTTAGGTTCTATATCCAGTGCCAAAATACATGAAATAAAACAAAGCAAATAAAACAAAAAAAGGTGTTTTCCTAGTATCTGTAGGTGCACAGCAGTGTAACACACAGGAAAGTATTTCGGGAAATGTTCTCAGACTCAATCCATCCAATTTAGATTATTATGTCCTAGATCAGCATTTTTAAAATAGAATTTTGTTTTATGGTTGCACTACTGGCACCTGTCTCTGTGTTAAAGATCCATGAAAACAGTCCTATTTTTTGAAGAAATGTATTTATAATCTGTTAGGTGACAATCACTCTTCTAGGAATGGAGTTACAAAAATAATTTTAAAAATCTTGTACAGACATGAACTATCTATAAACAACAGAGTCAAATCAGCCAGAGAGACGTCTCTGAAGAATGCAAGGAAGATGAAAATGCAGTAAAGGTCATGACCTAGATCCACTGTTCTCATCCACATTGACCTTTAGTCTTTACAGTAGTGACCCAAACATTTTACGGTGAATACAGATAAAAAACTTAAAATGATGATTGATTTGGAAGGCTTTCTGAAGATTAGGATAATGGTTTGGATAGACTTCTTGAAATGACAAAAGTCCACTGAAAATTATAACAAAAGTGTGTGCCTTGCTGAGGTTTATTGCTGATGTTTATGTTTTATGATTTTTAATTAGTTTTTTATTAGAAATATTTATTTACATTTCAAATGTTGTCCCTTTTCCTGGTTCCCACCCCTGAAAATGCCATAACCCATCTCCCCTCCCCAGTCCCAAATCAACCCTCTCCCATTTCCTTGCCCTGGTATTCCCCTACGCTCCTGCATCAAGCCTACCCAGGACCAGGGGCCTCTCCTCCCTTTGATGCCCAACAAGGCTATCTTCTGCTGCCTATGCATCTGGAGCCATGGGTAACTCTATGTGTACTCTTTGGTTGACAGTTTTGTCCCTGGGAGCTCTGGGAGTACTGGGTGGCTCATATCATTGTTCCTCCTATAGATCTTCAAACACCTTCAGTTCCTTGAGTACTTTCTCTAGCTCCTTCATTGGAGACCATGTATTCAGTTCAATGGCTGGCTGAGAGTGCCCCCTCTGTCTTTATCATGCACTAGCAGAGCCTCCCAGGTATCACCCATATCCTGCCCAAGTAAGCCTGAACTTGTGGGCATTGATAATAGTGTCTGGGTTTTGTAACTGTATATGGGATAAATCCCTGTGTGGGGCAGTCTCTGGATGGTCTTTCCCTCAGACTCTGTTCCACACTTTGTCTCTGTATCTCCTTCTGTGGCTATTTTGTTCCTCCTTCTAAGAAGGGCCAGAGTATCCATACTTTGTTCTTCCTTCTTCTCGAGCTTCATTTGATCTGTGAATTGTGTCTTGGGTATTGCAGGCTTCTGGGCTAGTATCCACTAAACAGTGAATGCATACAATGTGTATTCTTTTGTTATTGGACTACCTCACTCAGGATGATATTTTCCAATTCCACCCATTTGCCTAAGAATTTCATGAATTCATTGTTATGTATAGTTGAGTAACATTACATTGCATAAATATACATTTCCTGTATCCATTCCTCTGTTGAGGGACATCTGGTATCTTTCTAGCTTCTGGCTATTAAAATAGGGCTGCTATGAACATAGTGAGGCATGTGTCCTTATTACATGTTAGAGAATAGTCTGGGTATATGTCCAGGAGTAGTATAGCAGGGTCCTCCTGTACTATTATGCCCAATTTTCTGAGGAACCACCAAACTGATTTCCAGAGTGGTTGTAACAGCTTGCAATCTCACCAGAAGTTGAGGTGTGTTCCTTTTTCTCTCTAGCATGTGTTTTGTTCTGAGTTTTTGATCTTAGCCATTCTGATTGTTTTGAGATAGAATCTCAGGGTTCATTGGCTTTCCATCTCCCTGATGATTAAGGATGTTGAACATTTCTTTAGGGGCTTCTCAGCCATTCGAGATTCCTCAGTTGAAAATTCTCTGTACCCCATTATTTGGTTCTCTGGAGTCTCTGAGTTCTTTATATATATTGGATATTAGCCCTCTGCCAGATGTAGGGTTGGTAAAGATATTTTCCCAATTTGTTGGTTGCCATTTTGTCCTATTGACAGTGTCCTTTGCCGTACAGAAACTGTGTAAATTTCTGAGGTTCCATTTGTCAATTCATGATCTTAGAGCATAAGCTATTGGTGTTCAGGAAATTTTCCCCTGTGCCCATGTGCTCAAAGCTCTTCCCCAGTTTCTATTCTATTAGTTTCAGTGTGTCTGGTTTTATCTGGAGGTCATTGATCCACTTATACTTTGGCTTTTTACAAGGAGATAAGAATGGATCAATTTACATTCTTCTACAAACTGCTAATTGCCAGTTGAATGAGCACCATTTGTTGAAAAGGCTATCGTTTCCCCCACTGGATGGTTTCAGCTCCTTTGTCAAAGATCAAGTGACCATAGATGTGTGGGTTCATTTCTGGGTCTTCAATTCTATTCCACTGATGTACTTTCCTGTCACTGTGCCAATACCATGCAGTTTTTAACACCTATTGCTCTGTAGTATTGCTTGAGGTAAGGGATACTGATTCCCCCAGAAGTTCTTTTGGTGTTGAGAATAGATTTAGCTATCCTGGGTTTTTGTTATTTCAGATGAATTTGAGAATAGCTCTTTCTAACTCAATAAAGAATTGAGTTGGGATGTTGATGGGGATTGTATTGAATCTGTAGATTGCTTTTGGCAAGATGACCATTTTTACTATATTAATCTGCCAGTTGACGAGCATGGGAGATCTTCCCATCTTCTGAGGTCTTCTTCCATTTATTTCTTCAGAGGATTGAAGTTCTTGTCATACAGATCTTTCACTTGTTTGGTTAGAGTCACACCAAGATAACTTTATCTTGTTTGAGACTTTTGTGAAGGGTATCATTTCCCTAATTTCTTTCAGAGCCAGTTTATCCTTTGAGTATAGGAAGGCTACTGATTTGTTTGAGTTAGTTTGATATCCAGCTAATTTGCTGAAGTTTATCAGGTGTAAGAGTTCTCTGGTGGAGTTTTTGGGGTCGCTTAAGTATACTCTCAAATCATCTGCAAATAGTGATAATTTGACTTCTTCTTTTTCCAATTCATACCCCTTTTGACCTCCTCTTATGGTTTAATTGCTCTAGCTGGAATTTCAAGTACTTTATTGAATAAATATGGAGAGAGACAGCAGCCTTGTCTAGTCCCTGATTTTAGTGGGATTGCTTCAAGTTTCTCTCCATTTAGTTTGATGTTGGCTACTGGTTTGCTGTATACTGCTTTTACTATGTTTAAGTATGGGCCTTGAATTCCTGATCTTTCTAAGATTTTTAACACGGAAGGCTGCTGAATTTTTGTCAAACACTTTTTCAGCATCTAATTAAATGACCATGTGGGTTTTTTTTCTTTGAGATTATTTATGCAGTGGACTACATTGATAGATTTCAGTATATTGAACCATCCCTGCATCCCTGGGATGAAGCCTACTTGATCATGGTGAGTGATTGTTTTGATGTGTTCTTGGATTCAATTGGTAAGAATTTTATTGAATATTTTTGCATCGATATTCATAATGGAAATTGGTCTGAAGTTTTATTTCTTTGTTGGATCATTGTGTGGTTTTGGTTTCAGCATAATTGTCGCTTCTTAGAATGAGTTGAGTAGTGTTCCTTCTGTTTCTATTTTGTGGAATAGTTTAAAGAGTATTGGTGTTAGGTCTTCTTTGAAAGTCTGATAGAATTCTGCACTAAGCTGAATTTCAATGACCACTTCTATTTCTTTAGGGGTTATGGGACTGTTTAGATGATCTATTTGATCCTGATTTAATTTTTGAATTTGGTATCTGTCTAGGAAATTGTCTATTTCCTCCAGATTTTCCAGTTCTGTTGAGTGTAGGTTTTTGTAGTAGGATCTGATGATTTTTTTTTAATTTTCTCGGTTTCTATTTTTATGTCTCCCTTTTCATTTCTAATTTTGTTAACTTTGATACTGTCTCTGTGCCCTCTGATTAGTCTGTCTAAGGGTTTATCTATCTTATTGATTTTTTTCAAAAAACCAGCTCCTGATTTTGTTGATTCTTTGTATGGTTCTCTTTTTTTCTACTTGGTTGATTTCAGCCCTGAGTTTGATGATTTCCTGTCTTCTACTCCTCCAGGGTGAATTTGCTTCTTTTTGTTCCAGGGCTTTCTGGTGTGCCATTAAGCTGCTAGTGTATGCTCTCTCCAGTTTCTTTTTGGAGGCACTCAGGGCTATGACTTTTCCTCTTAGCACTGATTTCACTGTGTCCCATAGATTTGGGTATGTTGTGCCTTCATTTTCATTAAATTCTAAAAAGTCTTTGATTTCTTTATTTCTTCCTTGACTAAGGTATCATTGAGTAGAATATTGTTCAGCTTCCATGTGTATGTGGGCTTTCTGTTGTTTTTGTTGCTATTGAAGACCACTCTTACTCATAGTGATCTGATAGGAGACATGGGATTAGTTTGATCTTCTTATATCTGTTGAGGTCTGTCTTGTGACCAATTATATGGTCGATTTTGAAGAAGGTGCCATGAGGTGCTGAGATGAAGGTATATTCTTTTGCTTTAGGGTAAAATTGTCTATATTTATTTGTTAAATCCAATTGGTCCAATACTTCAATTACTTTCACTGTGTCCCTATTTAGTTTCTGTTTTCCTGATCTGTCCATTGAGGAGAGTGGAGTGTTGAAATCACCCACTAGGTGCAATGTGTGCTTTGAGCTTTAGTAAAGTTTCTTTTACAAATGAGGGTGCCCTTGCATTTGGAGCATAGATGTTCAGAAGTGAGAGTTCTTGGTAGATTTTACCTTTGACCTGTAAGAAGTGTCCTTCCATGTCTCTTTTGATGACATTAGGTTGAAAGTCAATTTTATCTGATATTAGAATGGCTACTCCAGCTTGTTTCCTTAGACCCTTTGCTTGTAAAATTGTTTTCCAGCCTTTTACTCTAAGGTAGTATTTGTCTTCGACACTGAGGTGTTTCCTGTATGCAGCAAAATGTAGGGTCCTGTTTATGTATCCAGTTTGTTAGTCTATGTCTTTTTATTGGGGAATTGAGTCCATTGATGCTAAGAGATATTAAGGAATAATGATTATTGCTTCCTGTTATTTTTGATGTTATTTTTATGTTTGAGTGGTTATCTTCTTTTGGGTTTACTATCTTGCTTTTTCCAGGGTGTAGTTTCCCTCCTTGTATTGGCGTTTTCTACCTGTTATCCTTTGTAGGGCTGGGTTTGTGCAAAGATATTGTTTAAATTTGGTTTTGTCATGGAATATCTTGGTTTCTCCATCTCTGGTGATTGAGAGTTTTGCTGGGTATAGAAGTCTGGGCTTTCATTTGTGTTCTCTTAGGTTCTGTATGAGATCTTCCCAGGATCTTCTTGCTTTCATGGTCTCTGGTGAGAAGTTTGGTGCAATTCAGATAGGTCTTCCTTTATATGCTACTTGGCCTTTTTCTCTTACTGATTTTCAATATTCTTTCTTTGTTTAGTACATTTGGTGTTTTGATTATTATCTGACAGGAGTAATTTCTGTTCTGGTCCAGTCTATTTGGAGTTCTGTAAGCTTCTTATATGTTCATGGGCATATAACATGGGGTTCTCTCTTTAGGTTAGGGAAGTTTTCTTGTATAATTTTGTTGAATATATTTACTGGCCCTTTATTTTTTCTTATTTTTTTAACTTTAAAACAACCCCTTCATGTCTGAAGTCTACTTTTACACTGATTATTTAGCTAAAAGTAACTTTCAATGTTAAAAAACAGGAATAGTTCAGTGTTTCAAGTTCTGTTCTATGGACTTTTCTAGCAGAGGTCTATTCTGGATGACATAAGCAATAATGTCTATTATGGTTTGAACAGAAAAACTCCTACATGCCCATATTTTAGAATTCTTGCTGCTCAGGTGGTGTTATTATTTTAAGTGCTGGAACCTTGCTGGGTGAAGCAGATCAACCAGAAGCAGACCTTAAGAATTACAGCCCCTCCCATATCCTTTCAGACATCTCCGTTTTCTGTGCCTGTGACATATGGGAAGGTACAGAATCCAAAACCATGCCTTCCCACCATTGAGGAATCCTCTTTCTGACTTAACTTGTTCCTTCTCAGTAGAACTAGTAAAGTTTCCAATGTGTTGTTGTTACATCAGTTGTAATCCTGGATGTTTCCTCAGTAGTTTATATAAATTATATCTAGTATTGGCAATATTCTTTTGGGCATAAATTGGCTAGAAGTACACCCTCAAATGCTAGTCTAAATGCTAATACCTTTCTTGTTTTACCCTGGGTAGAAATAAAAAACGAATACATGCCCTTGAAACTTCAAACATCAGGTAGTTATATAAAATAGAAAATGTAAGTGTGTTGTGATTAGAGTGGGAGTTAGGGTCAGAGAGATTGTGCTGAGCAAAAACCTTTGCCAATGTAGCCCAATTTTTTATATATATATTTTGCAAAAGTCTCTTTGAAGTTTGAAAAAAAGTTTTAAAAAAGCACAATGGCCCTTTTTAAAAAATGATGTCCTTTGATAAAGGCAAGAGAAAACTCATTTAGGAATGAGAGACCCAGGACATCTGGGCTTGTTGATAAGTTAGGCAAAGGCAGGTGGAAGCCTGGAGAACCACTGCCCATTCTATATTCCTAGAAGACAGAAAAATGAACCTCTGGTAGGATGGTGGCCCTGCCAGGACAGGCATAGGGATATATAAGTCAGACGTGAATGGTTGTACACAGGATATTGGAAGAGAAATGTGGCTCGGGGTGGCCTAGAACCAGGTTACTTATAATGAAGGTGGCTTGGTTATTTTGGTCAATGAATCACCCCTTGTAAGCAGAGTCCCTGGACTCCCTTAGTGAAATACTGCATTAGAGTAAACGTTAGCATGGACGTGCTGGGAAGATAGGCTGCTGCATGCACCATGTCTGAGCTAATGGAAGCATCATTCAGGAACGAGAGCCACACAAGACTGCAGAATCAGAGTTCATTGCAGCTTCTCTAAACTAAACACTTAGATTGGTGTTATTCTGTCATCCCAAGCTATCAACATGTAAGCCCTTTAAGACAAATTCCCCTCCTCTGCTGTGGAGTTTTAAATCCACTGCCAGTGAAATGGTTTGCCTTTTTATGCAGCAGTAATGAATTATGTTTGAAAAGTACTATGGATATCCAAGAATAGAATCAAATGTGTTCATTGATAGCCTCCTTGCAGTGAGCTTTCATTTCTTTTCAGTTTTATATTTCATATATATCTAGTATGTACTATGTATTCAGATCCCTCAATTGTCACCCTCTCCCATTTCCCTTCTGATCTTATAGACCCTCTCTCCCTACAGGAGCCTTTCCTTCATTTACTGGTTCTGATTTTATTCAGTGTTGTATAGTGTTTAGTCAGGGCAGTGTCTATACTCATGTTTGGACTAGCAAATAGGGCTTAGTGGTACACTAAGTATGTACACTATGTGTATATATATATATATATACATATATATGTGTGTATATATATATATATGTGTGTATATATATATATATATATATATATCACCTCTTCCAGAATGACTCAGTCCCCAATCAACAAGCAGTATACCATAGTAACCTGTGACTCTCTTCTTTCATGACTTTTGTTGGCACAGTGTGCACAGTCACATGAGCTTGTAGCTCTTAAGTTTATGTCTTATTTAGGAGATGTTATATTGTAGCCCCTTTCCTCATCTTTTGAATATTACATTCTTTCTACTGTCTCTTCTGGAATGTTCTCTCAGCCTTAAAGGGGTGGTATCAATTTCTTGAATATTTATTTTGAGTGTCTTGTGCAGCCATGGGTTATGGCGTTTATCTCCACTCTTGTACAGACCGGATTTCCTGATTAAAGCCCTGTTGGGGTACACTGTATGCAAACTGTCTTTGTATTATTCAAACGTTCTATACTGGTAGAGCACTAAGAACCAGCCAGATTTTGGTGTTATTATTCTTATGGTTCATCTCTTGCTTCTATATTTTGTAAATATACAACTGCTCTCTGATTGACTTAATAAACTTAATAAACAGACAGAATAGGGAAGGCAGAACTTCTGGTCTGAGAGAGGATCTCTAGGAAAAGAATCAGGCACCAGAGGATTAACCAACTGAACATGAAGGATCCAGAGCTGATGGGTCCAAGAAACTCTGACAATAAGGCTGAGAGTTGTCTTTTGTGTGTGGGCAAAATCATAGATATTTAAGGAGTGGTTTGATCTAATGCCAATTCAGTTAAGTGTACTCAACTTAGGTTCTACTTCCTCAGTGTATTGGTTTGGAGCTAGGGTGTCATTACTTCCAGCCTTCTGGAAGCTTCTTGAAGCTTCTTGCTGTACCTTAGCTTCCCTTATAAATACAGAGCTTCCTTGTTAAACTGAAACAATACTCACTGCTTCATCCAAGTCTTGGTTTTTCACAGCAATATTTCTTTAATTTCCCATATTATTTATTCCAATGACTTTCCTTCCTGAAAGGGCTGCCACTATTGATTTCTAGGAAAATTAAATATCTCTTCATTCAGTGATATTTTATTAAATATCTATCATCTAAATTGATAAAGATATGGAAATTTCCTGATTTCTAATCTCTACAAGTTCATAATTATGCAAAAATTACTTCAGGCAAATGGCAGATCTAGACTGACCCAGTTTGGAAAAGCTGATTTTAACTCCCCAATGCTTCGTGTTCTCTCCTTTGGCATGTAAACTAAGTCCTTTGCTGTTTCTCTAGGGAAACATGTCCTTCTTCACTATGAAAAAGTGTTAATGGGGGTGACTGGAGGTGATTACTTAAAAACTATACTTCGTTCGAGCAAATCTTGTCTGAACTGCATCTTAAGAGAGTCACCCAGAGCATGTATTGCTCTAGCATCCCCTGGAATGAGATTCCAGATGTCTCCTCAACAATCGGCTTAATGAAGTTCAGAGCCGCCATCCTCTCTCCCACACAGGGAACTATTTTTAAGTCGTTATGTTAATGTGTTGTTCTGCTCACTTTGACTGAATTGACTCCTCCTTAACATTCATTTTGGCACTGATATTCTTAAGTACAAAAAAAAATCAGAAATAGCATCTTCAGGAGAAAACATTTCTTAACATCAATTTTTAAAGCCCTGTATATATTAGTCTAGGTAAAGAATCAACACAATTAATTGTTTTCATCTTATTTACATGACTTCCCTCCAAATACTTGGAATCTGAAGTAAATTTTTTATTAGTATCTAGGTCACCATTAATACTTACTTTCTCCTTTGTGAAACATTATAATTATCTTATTTCTCTTGGAGTTCTTCCCACCCAGCCTTTTATAACCACACATTTGTTATCTTACCTCTTGTGGGTCATTGCCTCATTTCAAGTTCTCCTCATGGGAGATTGCCTTCTATTATTTAGCAATACTAACTGTTCAGAACATGTTTATATCTGAAGAGTGACAAAACCAGAAGAAGATAAACCAAAATAGATACCATACACTCAGGTGTGGCCATGAGAGTCACCAAATGGCGCACGGTCATGGTCACTGGCTCACATTGCTCTGCCAGTGATCTTTACTCTTCAGTTTGCAGCAGCAATTTAGGTACACTGAAATGAACCAGACACATGCAATGAGCATAACAGCTGGAGTCCAGAAAACTGAAACAAACTGTGAAAGGCAAACGTGAGAACTCACAGAAGCTTAACAGTTAAGGGGACACCTAATGGAGGTGACAGCTGCTTTCATAGTGCTAGACTTGGGTGGCCTACAGGAATTAGACTATGACTCATTATCAACCACCAGCAGTCATGAAGAATGCACGAAGAATTATATAAGAATAATTCATCACCTGCCTCAGTAATTTGTAAATGTACCTTCACTCTCTGATTGGCTTAATAAACAACCAGTGCTTAGGCAAAATCAAGAAGGCAGGATTCTGGTCTGAGAGAAGATATCTGTGAGAAGAATCAGGCACCAGATTCTTCAGACACACACAATCACATGCACAACACAATTGATTAACCATTTATTCCATTGTGTGTGTGCATGGGTGTTGGTATATGCGTTTGTGTTCATGCATGTCAAAGGCCATCTTTGAATACTGTTTCCCATGAACTAGCTACCTTTCCCACTGTTGAGATAGCCTCTCGCCAAGACAAAGCTCAGTTTGCAAGCTTAGCTGGCAATTCACGCAGATCCTCCTGTACCTGCCTCTTGACCCATGAGATCACCTCCCTTGGCTTTTTGTTTGTTTGTTTGTTTTTGTTTTTTGTATGGATATTGAACTCAGATCCTCATGTTTGCACAGCAAGTATGTTCCCAACGTCGCCACTGCTCCAGGCCCTTGGTTGTTCCTTTACCAGGTCAGACACACAGAACACATCTTCTGACCTGTGCTCCTGTTCCCATCTAAATGGAACAATAATACATAACAATTTAGAATACTCCAATTTTAATGGAAAATCCTAGCATTTATGAGGAATCCATTATACCATTATCCTATGGAGTCAAAAAATAAAATTAGAAGAGAATTTGCCACTCAACTAATCAACTAATTAGCTTACAGCCTCCCTGTACTCTAAGGTCCTCTGTTTTCCTGAAGGTTTCCTTCTTAGGCTGAGACCCCACTCATCTGTGCAATTTCCCACAGCTTTCCCATCAGATCTTGTTGTGGACTGTGAACTGAGTAATCTTTCCATTAAAATTTCCCCTGCTATGGTTAAAACATGGCCATTTACTTGCCCTCCTACAAGAACATATATTTAAGATACATGTTCACACAGCATTCATATTTCAAGTGTTTAACATTATATGCCCCATTCTCTAGGCTTATCTACTAGGCAACAAATATGATGAAATGTAAGTAATTAGCTAGCTCAGATATTGAAAGCAACAAAGGATATGTTCAGATATGTTAAATGACAGGCTTCCTGCAGACTCCACACACACCGTTATCCTTAGAGATATTTTCTTATATTGGCAAAGCCCTATCCTCCTCAGAAAATTTGATTAATGTGTCAATATTTACTAGAAAATGCCATTTCTTACATGAATTTAATCAGTAGATTTATAACCCTAATAAGGTAAACTACACACAAGGAATGCTCTAGGGAACTGCATTTCAGTAACATTTCAGATGAATCGCTGGGGTTTTGCTCTTGTTTAAGACTGTAGAAATAGATACAATTGTTTTAAAGTCTGTGAAACCTTAGGAATAAAACAAAAAACAGTATTTTAGAGTCACACAACTGATGGACTGACTCATTAGGGATTATTTCAAAAGCACTGGCTGGGTCGATGTTCCTAGCACTGTTTTCTGCCCTTTGTTATAAACAGCAAGGTGCTGTCAGCAGTTACTGAACCAAGAACTGAGCTCTCATGGAAAGCTGTTTCTAAACATTAATTAATTAGTTTGATGCATTATTTTGAATGTTCTGAGCAGTTCCATGTGTTCATGGAACAAGTCTTTTCAACTCCATTGAAAGGAGATGTAATAGTAGCCAAGAAGACAACTCTAGTGCCTTTGCTTTGCTTAAAAAAAATCTATTCAGCAACATAACAAGCTGCTTCTGTAAGTCATATTTAAATTTATGGTTTTTTTTATTTGAAGATGATATCATGATGGTAAAAATATACTTATTTGTATCTATAGATGCTCATAGTATATGTAAAGGTAGCCATGTTTGAATGACTGTGCTGTTCATGGACCTGATTTACGGTATGCTGCAGTTTCCCTTAGATGTATCCCTAAGATCAAACCCCAGATCTTCATATTTAAAGGAAGAAATGTGAGCTGAAAAATCTGAAAGAAAAACTGGAATGCATCTCAGCACAAAGAAAGCAACTAAGCCTAGGAAAAGAACAATGTTGTATGCCAATGGCTGAGATACAGGTCATAATGTGTCAAATGAGACTCAACTGTTTGAGGTTAAATAGAGATAATTGTGTCAAAAGTATTTATGGGGATGCAGTCTCTGAAAATCTGCAAGTTCAGAGAAAAGCACATTTATTCAACTAAAAATTAAAAACAATAACAACAACAAGAACTACATTAATGCCAAAACCCTGTTTGTACTAATTTCCTGGTAAATTTATTATTTCAATTAAATTACCCTATGTTTTTAAATAAATGGAAATTAATCCACACATTCGACAATTACTGCTATCTTGTATTATAATACTAACTCAAACAACTTGGGTGTTAGCTTCTACTTTTCCTAATCACTTCTCATTTTCTAGTCATTTATTGATGCCCTTAGCTATAAAAATCTACAAAATACATTCTACCTAGCCAGGGCCTCTGTGCTACTATTTGTGAACTTTGTCTGGGACACAGGTCAAGTACACAGTGTCTTCTCCAATGAGTTAAATGTAAAACAAACACACAGTATTAAATGTTATAAGAGTAACCCTTTGGTTGGAATCAGGCCATCATATCTTACTTCAGCCATCAATCTCCCCACAAAATAGTGGTGGGGAGCCGAAATACAACTGAACAAAAATTACCAGGAAGATGCACATGAAACAAAATTTTAAAAAAGAAAAATGGAAAATGCCTTACAGCTGGATCTCATGGATTAAGGGAGGCTCCTTTCTCTGTGATAACTTTAGTTTATGTTAAGTTGATACCCATAATCAGCCAGTATACCTACTATAGACCACAAAAGCCTTAACACATGCAAAATAAAAAAATATTTACTTTCATTTGGCCAGGAATAAAAATAGAATTAAACAGAAGATAACAGAAGGTAAAAGAAGATAATTTTGAAAGGCATGACCATTCTCTCCAATCTTAGTATAGTATTCAAAGTCTTAGGAGAGAAATAAAAGGCATAAAAATAGGAAATGAAGAAAGAAAAATGTTGGCTGATGGCATGATTCCATACTTAGAAGATCTACCCTACCCCCCCCCCCAAAAAAAACCCAAACTGTAACAAATACCATAATATAAAACTGGAAATGTTTAAACCAAAGAGGAACATTTTAAGATATAAGTATAAGCAAGAACTTTCTACAAGGGACTCTAACAGTACAGAAAATGGCCCCAATAATTGTCAATGAGATTATATGTAACTAAAAAGCTTCTGCACAGCAAACAGCATCTTCATAGGGAAGATACAGGATAAGAGTGGAAAACACACTTATATACTAGAAGTCAGACACGGGATTAATATGTAGAGTATGTAAAGAACTTCAGGTTTTTAATATTAATATTCCTAACCATCCAGTCATTAAACAGGCTAATGAACTGACCACAGATGATGGATGGATGGATCAAAGTTGGAAACTGAAATGTCTAATGTTGGGCTTTTCATGTCTTCTTTAGGCCCTTGTATTGATTAGTGAGATATATACTTTTTCTTGTTTTAATAAAATGTTCATACAATATTTTGTGATCATGCTTTCCTCTCCTCCAGCTCCTTCTAGAACTTCCTCAACTCTTTAACTCCTTATTCACTCAACTCCACAACCTTCTTTCTCTTTATCTCTTTCTCTCTCTCTCCCTCTCTCTCACTCCCTCTCTGTTTGGAAAACAAACAAATAGGCAAAAACAAGCAAATAAACAAACAAAAAACTAAAAAAAATTGATTAGCATATTTTTGAAGTTAGGCATTAAATTCACACACTGATTCAATTCTTTTCTAATTATATTCTGGCCTGGGTATTTGCTCCCCAGTCATTCTCCATTAATATTGAAGCATTTTTTATTTTTTTTATATCTCTGAAGTATTGTGTCGATTAACTCAGACAGCAGGTAGACATTTTTTGATCTTAGTACTCGACACTGGATGAATACTCAGCAGATGCACTTCTGTTTGTCTCTTCTTCCCATTTAGAACCTTGGTCTTCTCATCTCATTTTGGAAAGTCAAATCAAAGCTAGTATAGATGAAGCCAGAATTACACTCTATAGCGAACACAAATAATAAGCGAGTGTGTATACTCATGCCAAAGCCTTGGAGACTGAGACATCTCCCTTTCTTCAGAACTCAATACAGGAGAAAGCAACAACGCTGTCCTGATGGGATAGGGAAGCTGTGGTTGCTCTACTCTTGCACAGAGCACTATAATTCAAAATCAGTGCCAAAAGTAGAGAATGACTTAGTATTACTACTTCATTATGCAAATACTCACTTAGAATTTGCAAGCCTGTTTTGTATACATTCTATATGTCATGCTTTTCATGTCTGTTCTAATAAATTTATGATTGTACTTGACTGTAGGACCAGTTCTCCAGATAAATATTCACTTTTAGACATATTTCAATTATCTTTTAATTTTGGTCCATATCTAGATTATCAAAATAGCCCTTTATTTTCCTTTATTCTTGAGTTTTCCTATATATACGATGAAATATGATCATGGCAACCTGTTTCTCCCTTTAACTCCTTTCAAATCATCCCAACAAGTCTTCCTCTCAATTTCATGACATATATATAACCTACTAAATATGGCCAGTATTGCCCAAATATGCATGGGTGTAGAGCTAGCTACTAGAACATGGGAATACTAGGAAGTACACATCATCACCAAAAAGTGACTCTTCTTCCAGTCACTATCAACTGCCTACAGCTCCTTAGTAATGAGTGAGGCCTTGTCATTACCTACCCCATCTGAGCTAGGACTTCAGACCTTTTTATATGTCTGGCTATAAGACACCACAACAGCATGATTCACTTTGCATATTGAACTAAACATAAATTGTGATCTCTAGGAGCATTTTAGTTATAATGTTACCATAGGTTGTAGATGCTGAAAATGTCAACTTAGGTCAGATTTGCTTCCCAGAATGCTGAATCCTAGTAAGCTGGAAATAACTATTCTCAGGATGCCTCCTTTCATTACCCCCCCCCCCCCACACACACACAAACACGTGAGATCCTCACAACCAGCTAGGAAACCACTGTAGTGCACACTCTAGGTAAACCAGGCAGAAGCAAAAAAAAGAGATCGTGGTTTCAATGATCTACCTACACAAATCACAGATGATCTTTTCCACAATTTAAAAAAAAAAAATATATATATGCACTCTAAGAGACCATATAATGGTATGAATACCAGGTGACAGAGATCATTTGGGACATTTAGGAGATATTTCTTTGTTAAGTCTAAGTAGTGGTTATATAAATGCACACATTTGAAAAATTGATTAACTGTATATATATTCAAGATTTGTGTATTTTAGCCTGTGTATATAATTAAAGCTAGCAAATGAAGAAAAGAATGCACTCTCTAAAGGTTAATATTTGAACATTTTTAAAATCCCACAGATTAAGCCAGACATAGGGTTGCATGCCTTTGATCCTAATACTTAGGAGGCAGAGGGAAGCTGATCTCTGAGTTCCAGACCAGCTTGATCTACAGAGCTAGTTCCAGGACAGCTAAGGCTACACAGAAATCTTGCCTCTAAAACCAAACAAATAAACATTTATAATGAGTTTATAATTACATAGAAATAAACTCCAAAGTCTTGTTGAATCTGTATTTTATCAGTTATTTCTGTGCATATGGGTCTTACGTAGAAGCACCATCTGTGTTTACCTTCATAATTCATCAGGATGCAGAAACACCTTGGGACAGGTTCATGTCAGTGTGGACCCAGGCTCCCTTTGGCTGCTTTTCAATGTCCAGTGTTCTTTGGGATGAAATTTAATGGTTCTTTTTTTTTTCAATTTTGTTGAGTATTTCATAATATTAACAAACACAATAGGATTAACAACTTCCTCTGCAAATCCAAATTTTTGTTCTTGATGTCTTCCACCAAGCTGGTCCAGGGCCAATCTGTCTGTCCCAAGGAAGCAGGGGAAGACTGCAGTTTTGAGGGTAACAGAGGGTGAAGCCCCACAGGGTTACCCAAGAGGACAACTGGAAGAGAGCCTTCAACTGTTAGTCTTTATGGTATCATCTTGGTTGTATTATCCCAGAGACAGTAACAGCAATAGACTGGCACATCTTTTAGTTAATGAATTTTATATCAAAGATTTTCTTTAAAGGAAAAACTAAGCAACAAAAGAACAGACATACTGCCACCTCCAAAAGGAACCAAAAGTCATTAGTGGGTGCTTATTGAGTTGATAGCAAAGGGAATACTCTCTGAGATAGCTTGTATACTGGCTGGTTTTGTGTGTCAACTTGACACAGGCTGGAGTTATCACAGAGAAAGGAGCTTCAGTTGGGGAAGTGCCACCATGAGATCCAACATTTTCTCAATTAGTGATCAAAGAGGGAGAGTCCATTGTAGGTGGTGCCACCTCTGGGCTGTCAGTCATGGGTTCTATAAGAAAACAGACTGAGCAAGCCAGGGGAAGCAAGCCAGTAAAAAACATCCTCCATGGCCTCTGCACCAGCTCCTGTTTCCTGACCTGTTTGAGTTCCAGTCCTGACTTCCTTTGGTGATCAACAGCAATGTGAAAGGTGTAAGCAGAATAAATCCTTTCCTCCCCAACTTGGTCATGATGTTTGTGCAGGAATAGAAACCCTGACTAAGACAGATTGGGAGTTAGTTCCTAGGAACCAGATTGGATTTTAATAAATTAATAATAATGATCAATGGTGATGATGGTAATGATGATGAAGATAAAGGTGAAGGAGAAGGAGGAGAAGGAGGAGGAGGAGAAGATAGCAATGCTTGTTTCTCTGGGTCATTGCAAGCTGAGGCAAGATGTGTGCCTCATGCTTCCCTATCATCACAATGACTATGAAGCCAGCTATAACTTCGAGACACCTCCAGGCAAGGCAAACCTTGCCTTGACTCAGCAAGGGCTTTTCAAGCTGGGTGTCCAGTATCATAGGAATAGTTAATGAAAATGTGATTTTCATACACAGTGGATTTTTTTCAACCAAAAAGAAAGGGAAGCCATGTCATCTTCAGGGGAAAGGATATAATTTGATACCTATAAATTAAGTGTGTCGAGTCAACTTCAGAAAAGCAAATATTATGCTTTCTTTCCTTTGTACTTTGAGATTTTACATGAAGACATAAAATTATATATAATATATACAATTATATATAATATATATACCATATATACCATATATATACCACATATATATATACCATATATATGTACACACACACATATATTTATATATAATGTGTGTGTGTGTGTATATATATATATATATATATATATATATATATGTAGCTAGTCCCATAAACACTGTGATGGGAGGTGGGCCTGAGACTTGTAGAGGTACAGGGAAGCAGGCTTAGCTACTATCATCATCTTTATTTTAATCATAATCATCATAATTATCACCATATAAATATACACATACATATACATATATACATATAATGCAGTAATACATGCTTAAGACATACATCATCTATAATATACATGTATGTATAATATACTAAGACATAAATGCAGAAGTCTTGGGGAATAAAAGAGACTAAGAGGAGAGGGAGAAGGGGATTAGGGGGCCTGGGAAGAACCACACTCAACCTGCAATATCTCTGTTTTAGTCTTTGGTTTTCCCCGGGGCTTACGCTTGTGCAGCTTGGCTCATAGCTGTTCTGTTTTTACATAACCTTAACTTTGCTCACTCCATGAGATAGAAATAGTTTCTTAGAAGCATTCAGACAACCACTTGCAGAAAAATCATACTTTTGGGCAGACTTTAGACAACAAACATCTCAATAGATGTATTTTGGGAAAAGAATGATGCATCAAATTATCTAAGAAGTGGTTTATATAATAAGTCTAAAAGATGGAGACTCTTAAGAAAGCTGTGAGCAGCACCTCGACCGTAGCTTCATACTGCCACGACCTTTGTACAAACAAAGTCCAGTACCTTGGACTGGAACGAGACTGCCAGGCAGAAAGCCTTTCTTCACAGGCCTCTGCTGCTGTCTCCAAGGCATTAACAGGCATTAGGAATCTAAGCATTCATCCATACTAAATGAATTACTTGACAGTCATTTACAAATTAAAATATAGAGATTACTTATGTGCTACGGCAAATTTAATTTTGATTTTTAATGGTCCTGATGATAAGAGGAAAGTTCACATTGATTTTGAAGCCAACTGTTAAGCCAATATGGTTAATAAATTCAGCTGTGTCTATTGGAAGCTCACTGTTTACTAAAAAAACAATTGTGGTTTCCAGTTTACTGCTGTGGCAGTTAACATTGTCAACTTGACGGTAATAGAATCACCTAGGAGACAAACATGCATGCTTGTGCAGGAGTTTCCAGACTGTATTAATTGAGGGGGACAATCCATCAGAAAAGTAGACTGCACTGTACCATGGGCTGGCATCCTGGACTGAATTTAAAAGGCAGTGGAAGGAACGCACCAGCATTCAGTACTCTGTGCTTCCTGACTGGGAAGACAATGTGACCAGCAGCCTCCAGCTCCTGCCACAGTGTGTCTCCACCATGACAGACTGTCTCCCTTCTAGCAGTAAGGTGAAATAAAAACCTACAAACCTTACAAAATTCTCAAATGGGTTTTGTCAAGTATTTTGTTCTAGAAGGCAAGTAACTAATCAAGCTAGGTTCAAAGCCCTCTTGACTGATCCTGTTCTTCCCATTAATTATTAGTTACAATGTTTACCTAGCAATTAGTGAGTAGAAAGTGCCTCCCATATACATTGGTTTCTTTGTGGCTATATCATTAGTGGTATGTTCTTTGTTTTATTTGTTGATTTTTCACTTCCTTGTTTACTTATTTGGCATAGCACACAGAATTGGACTGAGGGCTTCAAAGATGATAACCAAAGAGTCTACCTTCTTCTAGCCTTCCTAAAAACACACTGCTTTAAACTTTAATTATTTATTATTTATTTACGTGGAGTCACACTGATTTCCTAAGGCTACCTTTGAGTTCATTATGTAACTCAGGCAGAAGTTTACCTCTCAGACTTTCTTGGCTCAGCCTCCTGTGTAGCTGAGACTATAGGCTTGCACTCACACCTAGCTATTTTTACATTTTTGACAAAACTGACAAACATAATAAGAAATACTATCATTTGGTACCAGGACCATTTTACCCGTGATTGAAACTTGAGTGAAACCTTGATTTTACCCTTGAGTGAAACTTACTAGTAAAATGCAGAATTCTATAAAGCTAGACCCAAGTTTTCTGGCACATGGCTCATATCCACCAAGGGAGGGGGGCTTGGAAGGAGGGAAATACACACAGGGCCACAGACATCAAGCATGTGAACTGCCAACTATCAAGTTCTTAGGTCTTATCAAACTCATTACAACTTGACTTCAATTTTACTCCTGAAGAAGCATGTTAGTTTAATGCCTTCTATGACACTCTGAAGAGGAAATACCTAGAATAAACTGAAGCATGTTCAAAATCAGTTTCATGGTTCTATGAATTTTGCAAATATAAAAGCTTCTCTGTTCAAAACAACAAAGATTAAAGGGACCATTGTCAGTCCTAAAAACTCCATCTGGCAGACTGGAATGAGGACAAACGTTTTCCCTTCCAAAGAGGCCATTTAACACCCAAGCACTTAAGTTAGCTATGGTACCCCAAACTGCTCCTTGTGTATATTTAACTGGTTATGTGCTGTCTCTAAGCAAGTAGGGATGTTCTAGTTAAGAGAACTTGCCTTTCCTCTTGACATTGGATGCTAGAGACGCATGATTTTACAGGAGTCTTTGTGAAATCAGAACACTGAATATATCACAATTGTTATGATACATGCCCGTAAAATAAGAATGTATCCTGAGTACAGAACATTTGAGACTGTTATTAAATTAATCATGATATTTAAAGTTAGATGAGGAAGCACTCTGCCAATTTGTATCATGTAGGAGGAAAATTCGATAAAACCACAACCCCACTGAGAATAACCCACAACAGTCAGTTCAAACACAAAATAAATTTGTTTGATACATTGCAGAGGTTCTGAAGAAAGAATTACTTGAAGGACCGAAGTCTTAGAGAAAGGGAACTTCAGAAATGTCCCTACATGAACTGTGCAGGATTGAGCTCAGATATGGTGGGCACAAGGCACCAAAACACCAAACAATAGAATGCGCTGCTCTGTAGCCCAGCAAACAAGTAGGGCCCACAGCCTCATTTCAGGGAAGTGAAGCCAAGTTTGTGGTTTGCTGCTGACAAACTATCTGTGATGAGACAACCCAACATCCTGAGAAGGGACAGGAAGGAAAATAACCCTGTTCTAGGAGTTCCTGTCCATTGATTCCTTAGTGAATTCCTTGGTGTGTGTGTGCTCCCAAAGCCTTATGTATACCCCCCCCCCCCTCCAGCAGAACAGCAGAGTCACTAGCAGTCTGGATATGAATGAGAAAGCTGTAAAGACCAGAGGCCTGGTGTCCCAGCTGATAGCCATGATACCACTTGCCCCCTACAGATGGGGTGAAGTAGATGTAAATAAAGTTGTGTCCACAGCACACATTGGTTTGAGTCCATTCGGTGCCTGGTTGGTTTAAGGTCATCTCTGTGATTCTGACGAGTTTTCTATATTGAGTGTTTATAATACCTCTGTAATTTTAGATTTCCTCATTTTTAATGTTCTTCATTCACTTCTCCACCAGCATTTTCACCTCTACCACTCTGCCTGTGACAATTTGGAGTTGAGGGAAAGAGATTTTGACTTGTCTCACTCTCCTTTCCCACAGCAGTACTGTCCTCCCCACCCCACCATTAATATTCTAATAAGGCTCACATTCCCAATTACCAGTTTTATTCAACTCAGAACTTCTCCAAATATTCTGACTTTTTCAAAAGTTTATCCTTTTTCGGTGTGATATTTCCCTACTATCCTGACTCTCCCATCTGATCTCCAAGAAACAATTAAAAAATAAAATCTCTTTAAACTCAGTCTCTAACGATACAAAAATGCCACCTTAAAATAAAAATGTCACCTTAGAATAGCTGGTTCATCTATTGAATTTGATATGACTCTACTTCACAATGAATTCTCCAGATCCTAGTAACTGAATTCTCCCACTAAAATATCCCATGATATCCCCATTTTGTTAACTGTGTTCCCAACCACTGTCAACTTTCCTGTAGCCATTATAGTTTCCCATAACTACTCTTGTTACACATCCACTCTGAGATCCTGGAGTCACTTATCCACAGGGGCCTTTTGTACCTTGAAGCTCTAATCACACCACTCCTGTGTTCAGAAACTTCAATCACTTCTGGGAGCATTACAGACAAAATCTGGTCACTATCAATTGCTCTGGCAGCATGGTGTGCCATTATCTCTCCATCCCTTTATTCCTGACAGATCATCGCCCAACTCTCAGCTCCTTGAATAAACCACACTCCCTCCTGCCAGAGATCTTTTGAACAAACTATTCCTCCTCCCCACAATACCCTTTCCAGATCTTTTGTCTGTAGAGATAAGTAACACCTAATCCATCTTTCCTGGTTTGGCTCAAATAGTACTGCCTCAGGGATGCTTTTCAGGACCCCTCTGGCTGAGGCTTTGGACAGTCCCAACTCATCCTGGCGTCCCTGCAGGGTGGTGCTTTTGTGTGTGTCTGTTTCCTTTCTTAATAATAAATGATCCACTCACTCCAGGGCCACCCACATGGTGAGTCCCTTGAGGCTAAAGACTGCACCTGCTTTGTTTTCATTGTATTTTTTT